>NW_028146221.1:0-18007 GCF_977016875.1 Pavona decussata
AATTCGAAGACTTGCAATGTTACTGAACACCGAACAAAACTTACCCGATAGCTTTCATGTCGGCCACTAGTGCCTCCCTTGGCGCTTGCCTGTCGGTTTATCTTCTTTTCTTTTCGTTTCTTTTTTTGTTAAACGTTTTTTCCCCTAGGTAATACCGAAAACGTGCTCGCAGAAGCTAACTGGGAAAAACATGACTGAAAAACTATAACTTTCCCGCGAAGCACCATTTTGCTTCCTGTGAGCGTCAGGGGTTCTACTATGTTATTGGCTGGCGGCTCACAGTGTGAGCCCGGTGTTGACATAATTCTCCGAGAAGGCGTGACATGCTTCTAAATCTTTAGAAGGCGAAAACTCGCAATACGATTTCTGCAAGATGCCTCCTCTTCAAATGAATTAATAGGGTATGTAGAATTGACGAAATTTCGTGAAATTTGGCCCGAAAGTTAACTGAACAACGAGGAACAAAAGGGTGTCGACATTTTTTTTAAAATCAAATACTTCCCTCCTGGCGCCTCGAAAGCAACACGTTTGCAAATTCTTTTTTACTGGAACTTGACAGATATATTAAAAGAAAACCAATAGGAATACGGGGAAATGCTCACACCCTTTGAGAGATTGATGATTTTTGATAACACTGTGCAGCTACATTTCGTCAGAGATCACGTTTGATACCCGATTAATTCGGCGGAATGGCGCTCTGTCATTTTACTGTTTACCGGCTTCCTTCGCCTTAGCAGAGGAATAACCAAAATAGCTTATAATTTTATCAAATTTTGCATTAAATAAGCTTTTTATCGATATATAGATTGTGGTGGTTTTCTAAAAAACAACGCGCGTACGAATTTTTTTCGGCAAGGCACTCGCGAAGGTTTGGCAAAAAGTTGCCTCTAAGACGTTTACGGTCTTTTTATGGAGTTAACATCTTGTTTAGCTTGAAGCAAATATTTTCTCTCATTTTAAAACACAGTCTATGCACTGCTGCAAACAAAGGGAGAAAACTGAGTGAGCCTCCACAATTCAAACGCACTATATCAGTGGAGCGAAGCATTTGCAAAAACACAGTCGTTATTTAAATACAATTCAAGCCTTTTCAGTGTTGCTGTGACACGTTGCATAGCTCTATAACACGCTAGAACGATTACTAGAGAACTAAAAAACCAAATAGCCGTGCCAAGAAACACAACTTCTTGTGACAAACACTAATATCGGGGCCCGCATTGCAGCAATTACAGAATGAAGCTCATTGCACGATACAAGCAATGATTAATTCCTGTCCTAACATTACACAAATCTCAACAAGAAAGGCAGTTAAAAACTATCAAGCACTTGAAAGAGCCAAGCCAAACCCAGCTGAAATGCCCTATGTGGTATAAAAACAACGTCGTTGAACACACGGAATAAGAGGTCATATTCAAAACGAAGAGAATTCAAAAGAGGAAACTGAAAAATCATTAGGTGAAAATGACCTGTCGGATGATGAACATATGATGGTTAAATCCAAACCCGCTACAAATACTTGCGAGCAGCGCAGGCTTTTAAAACCAATTTATCCCTTAAAAAAAAAAAACCTACTTGTATAAGCTAGATTTAAAAAGGCTAAAACACGCGCCAGAAAGTGACTTATGCTTGTCAGTCTTTATTTACACACCGAATTCTAAACTATAGGCAGCCCAAACTGACAAAATCATTATTTTCATAAGAAAACTGGTTATTGGTACTGGCTTTTGCTTCAAAAGATTTTCCAAAATAGTCATTTGGAATTCACATTGAAGGAATATTTTTTCAGTCAATTAGTCGATTTTCTTGTGATCAGTGTGATGTTAGAAACAAATTGAGTTTTCCTGGCCCCCTCTGCCCCCGCGCTATGTACGGCCCTGTAAAATCTCCACAGTACTTTTTATAAGAAAAGTAACGAGACAAGATAGGAGAATTAGTTCTTTGATATTAGAGGTCCTGTATTAAGCGGTCAACCTGTATTAAGCGGTATTAGCTAAGCAGTACTAGCTAACCTTCATGAATGGCTCAATGTAAATTAAGCTCAGCCTGAATATTGCCAAAACGGAATTAATGTTAATAGGCTCACGGCAGAGACTGGCTAGTACTACGAGTGGCCATTCACTTACTGTACAAATTGAAAGTCACGAAATTGATAGAGTGCCCCACACCAAATCCTTAGGACTTTACATCGATCAAAATCTTTCGTGGTCCAAACATGTTAATAAGACTGCCAAGATTATCTCCTCTGGCATAGGTGCACTTAAAAAACTGAGGCCGTTCATTTGCGACGATACAGCAATATTACTATATAGAGCCCTTATTGAACCATATTTTGATTATTGCTGTCCTGTGTGGGACGGTCTCAGCAACGAATTAGCTGACAAATTACAAAAACTACAAAATCGCGCCATTCGGGTCATAAACAAAGTCAGATTACTATTCTAGCGCTACCGCCCTACGCGGTAAGCTGGGATGCGATAATCTCTGTACCAGAAGGAAAAAGCAAAAATTGAAAATCATTTTTAAAACTTTAAATGATCAGTCTCCGGAGTACCTGAAAGGCCTATTTAAGCCCTTCAGCACGGACTATGGACTTAGAAATAGTGACAACAAATTGGCTCTGCCTAAGCCTCGTACCGATTTTTTGAAACGTAGTTTCTGCTACAGTGGAGCACATTTGTGGAACAGCCTTCCATCTAACGTCAGAGCCATTAGATCTTTTACTAATTTTAGAAATGAGATAGATCGCCAATTGTCCTCCTCGTACTCCCACACGGCAAACATGTAAATCAGTTTTAATTTTAAATTTTTGTCTTGTAACTGATGTTTTTACCATGTCTAAATAAAGTTTATGTATGTATGTATGTATGTATGTATGTATGTATGTATGTATGTATGTATGTATGTATGTATGGGTTAGGGTTAGGGTTTATGTATGTATGTATGTATGTAAGCGGTCACTTAGCCATTCCCCGAGGGTGACCGCTTAATACAGATTCGACTGTATTTTAATAACTTCTCCACAGTACTTTTATAAGAAAAGTAACGGGACGAGATGGGAGAATTTGTTCTTTGATATTAGAGGTTAAAGGGTTAACTGAGATGAAAACTGAACTACAACGTCGATCTGTACGGATGCCAAGCCTTGGGTAGAATGAACAATCACAATCATACATTGAGCGTTTTTCTTTTATAAAAGAAAATTAAAATAATGAAAAGATTCTCTTGTCGTTAAAGGGAGAGTTTCACGGTTCGGCGCATTCGCTTGGCGTCTCACTGTTGTACAATTTTTTCCATCCAAAGCAAAACACTGATGTTTGATGCTGTTTGTCCGTCGAATTCTTCGTTTTTGACAGTTGAATTCCATATGAACAAACAGTACGATTGAAATCTAGAAAATCCTCGCGAGTTCATCCAAAGCCAGTTGGTGACCTTTGCCATTTCCAGCGAAAGCAGATGTGCCGCGAAATCGTTGTCTATTTTAAACAGACTTATCCCTTTACCAATTTTCCAGGTTTGGTGGACGTATCTTGTTAACCGCACAGGATTTCTACATCCACTCCACTCTGTCCGCTTAACTTCTGTGCTTCCAGAGAGTCCACAGAACGTCCCGTCGCCGGTCGGCCGCGCCATCGACAAAAATGTCGTTTTCGGATGCTAAAACACTTTTAACCTTACAAAAATCGAACTTATATTTACAACAGGAAACAAAGATTATAAAAAGTGAAGAACGAATAGCGGATGATCCAAATTCGGGCGCGATTTCAACAGATTGTTCCACCACAAGGTCGCATCGAATTTAGTGTCGACCCGTACAATTCATTTTTGAGCCGGTCTGCTCGCGCATGCGCTTGACCGTGAACTAATCACAAGTGCGTGTTTCCCCCTAGCTTTTCATACTTTTGATCATTGCCTGATCATTTTGTTGAAATAAACAACGAGGTATTTCTCTATTCGTTTTGTGCGTTTTAGCATGTACCTCAATACGTACCACTTGCAAGACAGCTGTTCATGTTATATGTAGATGCAACTCAATTTTAGACTGTCAGATGTGAGCGCTAGCCGAAAGGGATCTGCCTAAAACGGTCTAGGGGCCGGCTTTTCCTCCCTCTTTGTCGGACTGAGCACAAGACCATCTCCGCTGGCATAAGAGACCTGCGGTGTCAGAGGTTTCTTTTGCCAGGACTGTTGTATTATCTCAGAATAAAAAGTAGCGAGATTAAAACATGGCGTTTCGGCGACAACATGTAACATGATGATCACATTAACAGGATGATTACATTGACTTTCAGGCCTTCTTTGCGAAGAGAGATAAGCGCGCGGTCAGTGGATCAGCGATTCAGGTGATCGACAGAACAATATCAGTTGTGACTTTGCTGGGGAGCGAATGGACCTGACAGGAAAACAACTTAAAGGGCTCAGTAAGTCTTGAACAATCATGTTTTATTTATGTTGTTTCTTTTAATTTCACTGTCGTGTTTGCTTTAGAACGAGAACGAAATATTTTCGAATTAGCGATGTCATTGATTATTCTAGCTGTGAAGTTGTTCGTTTCAAGAACCATCGCTTAACTTATGTTGTTATTTTCGCACTTCCTTTCAGTTAAATACCGTAAGTTTACCTAGCTAATCAACACAATCACTTTCCGCGAATGCCTTAAGGTGGAGTTCCACTGTCGCGTAAATTTTACCTGCGTACAGACGTGAATTGAGCTGGCTTTACGTACGTAAATAAAATAAGACGCGATGAATGAGCGGCGTGCGTAAACGTAAAAAGTTGAACAGCATTCAACTTTTTACGTTTACGCACGCGACGCACTCAACTTTTTGCTCATACATCGCTTCTTATTCTATTTACGTACGTAAAAACCAGCTAAATTCACTTCTGTACGCACGTAAAATTTACGCGACAGTGGAAATCCACCTTTAGTTACTTTCTAGAATAGGCTTTATCACGGTTTTCGACGCCATTTTGACGGGTAGGCAACGGGCTTGAAATAACAGTGTTTGTATGGAAATCCGATGTCAAATAATTTCCATAAAACATCGCTTCTGAAAAATTCACGAATTGGAAACTTTTGGCACTAGAAAAAGGATTTTAAGAAAAAATTGGAGGGATGTAACCGTGACGGAAAGCGTCCAGTCGTGTTTTGAACTTTCCATACATTTCCCTGTATTTTTTCCCGCGAACTATTTTTAGTAGCAGCTACGTTAGCTTTTATGCATAAGCTGTTTACTACGTAATATAAAATGGCATTTTCACCGTGTTCTGACCTGTATTTTGTACAACCTGTATTAAGCGGTCACTTAGCCATTCCCCGGCCGAGGGTGACCGCTGAAGGTTACTCCAAACCTTTGAGGGGCTACTTTTTGCCGAATGTTTATTTTTCGATCAAATTAAAGTTAATTACTTAAACTCACATTTTCAAAAGCAAATTATTTAAAATCTTAAAACACGCGCGAGAACATTGAGAAAAAGGCATTTTCGTAAAAAGTTAATAAGTTTTCAAGGTGACATAATCTCTGTAAGGCGTGGACTCCCCAGCGACCTTTTCGCGGCAACGGCTTCATTTCAACTTATTCGCATTTTTTGTTTACACTCGAGTTTGAGTGTTGTGATTTTGGAAATAGGCAAGTCAATTTCTTATCACTTTGCAGCACAGAAGGTGCTAAGTATCTTGAATCTTCCTAGACCATTGAGCAATGTTTCGTGGACTGCACATACGCAGGCTCCTGAGAAAGCTGTAAACGAGCTCCTCGAAAGAGAACTCAAAAACGCGATGCTACAACTGAAAATACACAGGCGTACTTCTTCTGTTCACTGATTCAACTTGAAAAGTGGGAAACTCCTATCCTTTTAATGCTATAAATTTAGTTTAATTGATATTGAAAGCCTTATATATTCTATTTTCAATCTTGTTTAATAGATGTCGATTTGAACTTCATTTTCATTTGAAAAATTCAAGCGAGTTTTTTATTATCTTGCTCGCATGGAAATTATGCGTCAGTCACTAACGTATAACCAAAAGTTTGAAAATTCATATCTTTTGAACTATTGAACGGAAGAAAACCATGCTTTGAAACGTTGTTTGATAAACTATTTGCAAAACGTACTACCGAAAGTAGCTACACGTTTAGTTTTTCTTACATCTCCAGTGCGCGTAACGGCCTCTCTGTTGATGCTTGTTATGTGATACTTAAGATGCAAAATGTTCAAAAATCTATAGCTCGGGTTTGAATTATCGTAAAATTCTCGTTCTTGCACCAAAATAAAGCTATTGAAATGTGCTATGAGATGCAATGAGATATTATTATGCACGTTTGCTTTTTATTGAAAAATATTCGCATAAACTTTCGTTTCCGGTTTTGTTTACAAGTTCACGATTCACGGTGCGCACTTGTACTTTTTACTGATTTCACCTTGAAACTGTGCAACTCTTATGTTGTTATTGCTGTAAATGTACTTTCATCAAATTTTAAAGCCTTATATATTGTAGTTTCAATATTCTATAAAAGACTGTTCATAAGAACTTCATTTTCGATTGAAAAATGGAAGCGAGTTTTTATCATGTGGAACGCGTATGAAATTGTGCGTCACTCATTAACGTGTAACCCGGCAAAACGGTTTAAAAAGTCGTATCTCTCGACATATTCAACAAAAAAAAAATAAAAAAAAATAAAACCATGCTTTTAAACCTCATTTATTACATCGTCGAGCCTGGTTAAGTGTTGGAGATTGCCTTTGGGAGTTCTAGTATTCTTGCACATCTTGGTTTATAAACCAAAATACGCTCATCAATTCGAAGACTTGCAATGTTACTGAACACCGAACAAAACTTACCCGATAGCTTTCATGTCGGCCACTAGTGCCTCCCTTGGCGCTTGCCTGTCGGTTTATCTTCTTTTCTTTTCGTTTCTTTTTTTGTTAAACGTTTTTTCCCCTAGGTAATACCGAAAACGTGCTCGCAGAAGCTAACTGGGAAAAACATGACTGAAAAACTATAACTTTCCCGCGAAGCACCATTTTGCTTCCTGTGAGCGTCAGGGGTTCTACTATGTTATTGGCTGGCGGCTCACAGTGTGAGCCCGGTGTTGACATAATTCTCCGAGAAGGCGTGACATGCTTCTAAATCTTTAGAGGGCGAAAACTCGCAATACGATTTCTGCAAGATGCCTCCTCTTCAAATGAATTAATAGGGTATGTAGAATTGACGAAATTTCGTGAAATTTGGCCCGAAAGTTAACTGAACAACGAGGAACAAAAGGGTGTCGACATTTTTTTTTAAAATCAAATACTTCCCTCCTGGCGGCCTCGGAAAGCAACACGTTTGCAAATGCTTTTTTACTGGAACTTGACAGATATATTAAAAGAAAACCAATAGGAATACGGGGAAATGCTCACACCCTTTAGAGAGATTGATGATTTTTGATTAACACTGTGCAGCTACATTTCGTCAGAGATCACGTTTGATACCCGATTAATTCGGCGGAATGGCGCTCTGTCATTTTACTGTTTACCGGCTTCCTTCGCCTTAGCAGAGGAATAACCAAAATAGCTTATAATTTTATCAAATTTTGCATTAAATAAGCTTTTTATCGATATATAGATTGTGGTGGTTTTCTAAAAAACAACGCGCGTACGAATTTTTTTCGGCAAGGCACTCGCGAAGGTTTGGCAAAAAGTTGCCTCTAAGACGTTTACGGTCTTTTTATGGAGTTAACATCTTGTTTAGCTTGAAGCAAATATTTTCTCTCATTTTAAAACACAGTCTATGCACTGCTGCAAACAAAAGGAGAAAACTGAGTGAGCCTCCACAATTCAAACGCACTATATCAGTGGAGCGAAGCATTTGCAAAAACACAGTCGTTATTTAAATACAATTCAAGCCTTTTCAGTATTACTGTGACACGTTGCATAGCTCTATAACACGCTAGAACGATTACTAGAGAACTGAAAAACCAAATAGCCGTGCCAAGAAACACAACTTCTTGTGACAAACACTAATCATTGCAGCAATTACAGAATGAAGCTCATTGCACGATACAAGCAATGATTAATTCCTGTCCTAACATTACACAAATCTCAACAAGAAAGGCAGTTAAAACTATCAAGCACTTAAAAGAGCCAAGCCAAACCCAGCTGAAATGCCCTATGTGGTATAAAAACAACGTCGTTGAACACACGGAATAAGAGGTCATATTCAAAACGAAGAGAATTCAAAAGAGGAAACTGAAAAATCATTAGGTGAAAATGACCTGTCGGATGATGAACATATGATGGTTAAATCCAAACCCGCTACAAATACTTGCGAGCAGCTCAGGCTTTTAAAACCAATTTATCCCTTAAAAAAAAAACCTACTTGTATAAGCTAGATTTAAAAAGGCTAAAACACGCGCCAGAAAGTGACTTATGCTTGTCAGTCTTTATTTACACACCGAATTCTAAACTGTAGGCAGCCCAAACTGACAAAATCATTATTTTCATAAGAAAACTGGTTATTGGTACTGGCTTTTGCTTCAAAAGATTTTCCAAAATAGTCATTTGGAATTCACATTGAAAAGGAATATTTTTTCAGTCAATTAGTCGATTTTCTTGTGATCAGTGTGATGTTAGAAACAAATTGAGTTTTCCTGAAGGGGGCAGCTCACCTGCCCCCTCTGCCCCCGCGCTATGTACGGCCCTGTAAAATCTCCACAGTACTTTTTAAAAGAAAAGTAACGAGACAAGATAGGAGAATTAGTTCTTTGATATTAGAGGTCCTGTATTAAGCGGTGACCTGTATTAAGCGGTATTAGCTAAGCAGTACTAGCTAACCTTCATGAATGGCTCAATGTAAATTAAGCTCAGCCTGAATATTGCCAAAACGGAATTAATGTTAATAGGCTCACGGCAGAGACTGGCTAGTACTACGAGTGGCCATTCACTTGCTGTACAAATTGAAGGTCACGAAATTGATAGAGTGCCCCACACCAAATCCTTAGGACTTTACATCGATCAAAATCTTTCGTGGTCCAAACATGTTAATAAGACTGCCAAGATTATCTCCTCTGGCATAGGTGCACTTAAAAAACTGAGGCCGTTCATTTGCGACAATACAGCAATATTTAACAATTAGATTATGAGCTCGAGATTTCTATCGCGTGATAGTTGATGAGGGCGAAGCCCGAATCAACTATCACGCATAGAAATCGAGAGCGAATAATCTAATTGTTTTAGTATAAATCTACTAGTCGCTCAAAACTAAACAAGTAAATTATCTATTTCCTCATCGCAGACACTTCGAAAACGCGAAGAAGCGGGCGCCATTTTGTTGAAAATCGCTACTCACTATCTATCACAGAATAGATAGCGAGTAGCGTAGCCAATCAGAGAACGGCATTCGTGATAGAACACTAGTAGATTATAGAGCCCTTATTGAACCATATTTTGATTATTGCTGTCCTGTGTGGGACGGTCACAGCAACGAATTAGCTGACAAATTACAAAAACTACAAAATCGCGCCATTCGGGTCATAACAAAGTCAGATTACTATTCTAGCGCTACCGCCCTACGCGGTAAGCTGGAATGCGATAATCTCTGTACCAGAAGGAAGAAGCAAAAATTGAAAATCATGTTTAAAACTTTAAATGATCAGTCTCCGGAGTACCTGAAAGGCCTATTTAAGCCCTTCAGCACGGACTATGGACTTAGAAATAGTGACAACAAATTGGCTCTACCTAAGCCTCGTACCGATTTTTTGAAACGTAGTTTCTGCTACAGTGGAGCACATTTGTGGAATAGCCTTCCATCTAACGTCAGAGCCATTAGATCTTTTACTAAGTTTAGAAATGAGATAGATCGCCAATTGTCCTCCTCGTACTCCCACACGGCAAACATGTAAATCAGTTTTAATTTTAAATTTTTGTCTTGTAACTGATATTTTTACCATGTCTAAATAAAGTTTATGTATTTATGTATGTATGGGTTAGGGTTAGGGTTTATGTATGTATGTAAGCGGTCACTTAGCCATTCCCCGAGGGTGACCGCTTAATACAGATTCGACTGTATTTTAATAACTTCTCCACAGTACTTTTATAAGAAAAGTAACGGGACAAGATGGGAGAATTTGTTCTTTGATATTAGAGGTTAAAGGGTTAACTGAGATGAAAACTGAACTACAACGTCGATCTGTACGGATGCCAAGCCTTGGGTAGAATGAACAATCACAATCATACATTGAGCGTTTTTCTTTTATAAAACAAAATTAAAATAATGAAAAGATTCTCTTGTCGTTAAAGGGAGAGTTTCACGGTTCGGCGCATTCGCTTGGCGTCTCACTGTTGTACAATTTTTTCCATCCAAAGCAAAACACTGATGTTTGATGCTGTTTGTCCGTCGAATTCTCCGTTTTTGACAGTTGAATTCCATATGAACAAACAGTACGATTGAAATCTAGAAAATCCTCGCGAGTTCATCCAAAGCCAGTTGGTGACCTTTGCCATTTCCAGCGAAAGCAGATGTGCCGCGAAATCGTTGTCTATTTTAAACAGACTTATCCCTTTACCAATTTTCCAGGTTTGGTGGACGTATCTTGTTAACCGCACAGGATTTCTACATCCACTCCACTCTGTCCGCTTAACTTCTGTGCTTCCAGAGAGTCCACAGAACGTCCCGTCGCCGGTCGGCCGCGCCATCGACAAAAATGTCGTTTTCGGATGCTAAAACACTTTTAACCTTACAAAAATCGAACTTATATTTACAACAGGAAACAAAGATTATAAAAAGTGAAGAACGAATAGCGGATGATCCAAATTCGGGCGCGATTTCAACAGATTGCTCCACCACAAGGTCGCATCGAATTTAGTGCCGACCCGTACAATTCATTTTTGAGCCGGTCTGCTCGCGCATGCGCTTGACCGTGAACTAATCACAAGTGCGTTTTTCCCCCTAGCTTTTCATACTTTTGATCATTGCCTGATCATTTTGTTGAAATAAACAACGAGGTATTTCTCTATTCGTTTTGTGAGTTTTAGCATGTACCTCAAGACGTACCACTTGGAAGACAGCTGTTCATGTTATATGTAGATGCAACTCAACTTAAGACTGTCAGATGTGAGCGCTAGCCGAAAGGGATCTGCCTAGTACGGTCTAGGGGCCGGCTTTTCCCTCCCTCTTTGTCGGACTGAGCACAAGACCATCTCCGCTGGCATAAGAGACCTGCGGTGTCAGAGGTTTCTTTTGCCAGGACTGTTGTATTATCTCAGAATAAAAAGTAGCGAGATTAAAACATGACGTTTCGGCGACAACATGTAACATGATGATCACATTAACAGGATGATTAAATTGACTTTCAGGCCTTCTTTGCGAAGAGAGATAAGCGCGCGGTCAGTGGATCAGCGATTCAGGTGATCGACAGAACAATATCAGTTGTGACTTTGCTGGGGAGCGAATGGACCTGACAGGAAAACAACTTAAAGGGCTCAGTAAGTCTTGAACAATCATGTTTTATTTTATGTTGTTTCTTTTAATTTCACTGTCGTGTTTGCTTTAGAACGAGAACGAAATATTTTCGAATTAGCGATGTCATTGATTATTCTAGCTGTGAAGTTGTTCGTTTCAAGAACCATCGCTTAACTTATGTTGTTATATTTTCGCACTTCTTTGTGGGAAAACTTCCTTTCAGTTAAATACCGTAAGTTTACCTAGCTAATCAACACAATCAGACTTTCTGCGAATGCCTTAAGGTGGAGTTCCACTGTCGCGTAAATTTTACCTGCGTACAGACGTGAATTGAGCTGGCTTTACGTACGTAAATAAAATAAGACGCGATGAATGAGCGGCGTGCGTAAACGTAAAAAGTTGAACAGCATTCAACTTTTTACGTTTACGCACGCGACGCACTCAACTTTTTGCTCATACATCGCTTCTTATTCTATTTACGTACGTAAAAACCAGCTAAATTCACTTCTGTACGCACGTAAAATTTACGCGACAGTGGAAATCCACCTTTAGTTACTTTCTAGAATAGGCTTTATCACGGTTTTCGACGCCATTTTGACGGGTAGGCAAACGGGCTTGAAATAACAGTGTTTGTATGGAAATCCGATGTCAAATAATTTTTCATAAAACATCGCTTCTGAAGAATAACAGGCTTGAAATAACAGTGTTTGTATGGAAATCCGATGTCAAATAATTTCCATAAAACATCGCTTCTGAAAAATTCATGAATTGGAAACTTTTGGCACTAGAAAAAGGATTTTAAGAAACAAATTGGAGGGATGTAACCGTGACGGAAAGCGTCCAGTCGTGTTTTGAACTTTCCATACATTTCCCTGTATTTAAGCGGTCACTTAGCCATTCCCCGGCCGAGGGTGACCGCTTAAGGTTACTCCAAACCTTTGAGGGGCTACTTTTTGCCGAATGTTTATTTTTCGATCAAATTAAAGTTAATTTACTTAAACTTACATTTTCAAAAGCAAATTATTTAAAATCTTAAAACACGCGCGAGAACATTGAGAAAAAGGCATTTTCGTAAAAAAGTTAATAAGTTTTCAAGGTGACATAATCTCTGTAAGGCGTGGACTCCCCAGCGACCTTTTCGCGGCAACGGCTTCATTTCAACTTATTCGCATTTTTTGTTTACACTCGAGTTTGAGTGTTGTGATTTTGGAAATAGGCAAGGCAATTTCTTATCACTTTGCAGCACAGAAGGTGCTAAGTATCTTGAATCTTCCTAGGCCATTGAGCAATGTTTCGTGGACTGCACATACGAAGGCTCCTGAGAAAGCTGTAAACGAGCTCCTCGAAAGAGAACTCAAAAACGCGATGCTACAACTGAAAATACACAGGCGTACTTCTTCTGTTCACTGATTCAACTTGAAAAGTGGGAAACTCCTATCCTTTTAATGCTATAAATGTAGTTTAATTGATATTGAAAGCCTTATATATTCTATTTTCAATCTTGTTTAATAGAATGTCGATTTGAACTTCATTTTCATTTGAAAAATTCAAGCGAGTTTTTTATTATCTTGCTCGCATGGAAATTATGCGTCAGTCACTAACGTATAACCAAAAGTTTGAAAATTCATATCTTTTGAACTATTGAACGGAAGAAAACCATGCTTTGAAACGTTGTTTGATAAACTATTTGAAAACGTACTACCGAAAGTAGCTACACGTTTAGTTTTTCTTACATCTCCAGTGCGCGTAACGGCCTCTCTGTTGATGCTTGTTATGTGATACTTAAGATGCAAAATGTTCAAAAATCTATAGCTCGGGTTTGAATTATCGTAAAATTCTCGTTCTTGCACCAAAATAAAGCTATTGAAATGTGCTATGAGATGCAATGAGATATTATTATGCACGTTTGCTTTTTATTGAAAAATATTCGCATAAACTTTCGTTTCCGGTTTTGTTTACAAGTTCACGATTCACGGTGCGCACTTGTACTTTTTACTGATTTCACCTTGAAACTGTGCAACTCTTATGTTGTTATTGCTGTAAATGTACTTTCATCAAATTTTAAAGCCTTATATATTGTAGTTTCAATATTCTATAAAAGACTGTTCATAAGAACTTCATTTTCGATTGAAAAATGGAAGCGAGTTTTTATCATGTGGAACGCGTATGAAATTGTGCGTCACTCATTAACGTGTAACCCGGCAAAACGGTTTAAAAAGTCGTATCTCTCGACATATTCAACAAATAAAAAAAAATAAAACCATGCTTTTAAACCTCATTTATTACATCGTCGAGCCTGGTTAAGTGTTGGAGATTGCCTTTGGGAGTTCTAGTATTCTTGCACATCTTGGTTTATAAACCAAAATACGCTCATCAATTCGAAGACTTGCAATGTTACTGAACACCGAACAAAACTTACCCGATAGCTTTCATGTCGGCCACTAGTGCCTCCCTTGGCGCTTGCCTGTCGGTTTATCTTCTTTTCTTTTCGTTTCTTTTTTTGTTAAACGTTTTTTCCCCTAGGTAATACCGAAAACGTGCTCGCAGAAGCTAACTGGGAAAAACATGACTGAAAAACTATAACTTTCCCGCGAAGCACCATTTTGCTTCCTGTGAGCGTCAGGGGTTCTACTATGTTATTGGCTGGCGGCTCACAGTGTGAGCCCGGTGTTGACATAATTCTCCGAGAAGGCGTGACATGCTTCTAAATCTTTAGAGGGCGAAAACTCGCAATACGATTTCTGCAAGATGCCTCCTCTTCAAATGAATTAATAGGGTATGTAGAATTGACGAAATTTCGTGAAATTTGGCCCGAAAGTTAACTGAACAACGAGGAACAAAAGGGTGTCGACATTTTTTTTTAAAATCAAATACTTCCCTCCTGGCGGCCTCGGAAAGCAACACGTTTGCAAATGCTTTTTTACTGGAACTTGACAGATATATTAAAAGAAAACCAATAGGAATACGGGGAAATGCTCACACCCTTTGAGAGATTGATGATTTTTGATTAACACTGTGCAGCTACATTTCGTCAGAGATCACGTTTGATACCCGATTAATTCGGCGGAATGGCGCTCTGTCATTTTACTGTTTACCGGCTTCCTTCGCCTTAGCAGAGGAATAACCAAAATAGCTTATAATTTTATCAAATTTTGCATTAAATAAGCTTTTTATCGATATATAGATTGTGGTGGTTTTCTAAAAAACAACGCGCGTACGAATTTTTTTCGGCAAGGCACTCGCGAAGGTTTGGCAAAAAGTTGCCTCTAAGACGTTTACGGTCTTTTTATGGAGTTAACATCTTGTTTAGCTTGAAGCAAATATTTTCTCTCATTTTAAAACACAGTCTATGCACTGCTGCAAACAAAAGGAGAAAACTGAGTGAGCCTCCACAATTCAAACGCACTATATCAGTGGAGCGAAGCATTTGCAAAAACACAGTCGTTATTTAAATACAATTCAAGCCTTTTCAGTATTACTGTGACACGTTGCATAGCTCTATAACACGCTAGAACGATTACTAGAGAACTGAAAAACCAAATAGCCGTGCCAAGAAACACAACTTCTTGTGACAAACACTAATCATTGCAGCAATTACAGAATGAAGCTCATTGCACGATACAAGCAATGATTAATTCCTGTCCTAACATTACACAAATCTCAACAAGAAAGGCAGTTAAAACTATCAAGCACTTAAAAGAGCCAAGCCAAACCCAGCTGAAATGCCCTATGTGGTATAAAAACAACGTCGTTGAACACACGGAATAAGAGGTCATATTCAAAACGAAGAGAATTCAAAAGAGGAAACTGAAAAATCATTAGGTGAAAATGACCTGTCGGATGATGAACATATGATGGTTAAATCCAAACCCGCTACAAATACTTGCGAGCAGCTCAGGCTTTTAAAACCAATTTATCCCTTAAAAAAAAAACCTACTTGTATAAGCTAGATTTAAAAAGGCTAAAACACGCGCCAGAAAGTGACTTATGCTTGTCAGTCTTTATTTACACACCGAATTCTAAACTGTAGGCAGCCCAAACTGACAAAATCATTATTTTCATAAGAAAACTGGTTATTGGTACTGGCTTTTGCTTCAAAAGATTTTCCAAAATAGTCATTTGGAATTCACATTGAAGGAATATTTTTTCAGTCAATTAGTCGATTTTCTTGTGATCAGTGTGATGTTAGAAACAAATTGAGTTTTCCTGAAGGGGGCAGCTCACCTGCCCCCTCTGCCCCCGCGCTATGTACGGCCCTGTAAAATCTCCACAGTACTTTTTAAAAGAAAAGTAACGAGACAAGATAGGAGAATTAGTTCTTTGATATTAGAGGTCCTGTATTAAGCGGTCGACCTGTATTAAGCGGTATTAGCTAAGCAGTACTAGCTAACCTTCATGAATGGCTCAATGTAAATTAAGCTCAGCCTGAATATTGCCAAAACGGAATTAATGTTAATAGGCTCACGGCAGAGACTGGCTAGTACTACGAGTGGCCATTCACTTGCTGTACAAATTGAAGGTCACGAAATTGATAGAGTGCCCCACACCAAATCCTTAGGACTTTACATCGATCAAAATCTTTCGTGGTCCAAACATGTTAATAAGACTGCCAAGATTATCTCCTCTGGCATAGGTGCACTTAAAAAACTGAGGCCGTTCATTTGCGACAATACAGCAATATTTAACAATTAGATTATGAGCTCGAGATTTCTATCGCGTGATAGTTGATGAGGGCGAAGCCCGAATCAACTATCACGCATAGAAATCGAGAGCGAATAATCTAATTGTTTTAGTATAAATCTACTAGTCGCTCAAAACTAAACAAGTAAATTATCTATTTCCTCATCGCAGACACTTCGAAAACGCGAAGAAGCGGGCGCCATTTTGTTGAAAATCGCTACTCACTATCTATCACAGAATAGATAGCGAGTAGCGTAGCCAATCAGAGAACGGCATTCGTGATAGAACACTAGTAGATTATAGAGCCCTTATTGAACCATATTTTGATTATTGCTGTCCTGTGTGGGACGGTCACAGCAACGAATTAGCTGACAAATTACAAAAACTACAAAATCGCGCCATTCGGGTCATAACAAAGTCAGATTACTATTCTAGCGCTACCGCCCTACGCGGTAAGCTGGAATGCGATAATCTCTGTACCAGAAGGAAGAAGCAAAAATTGAAAATCATGTTTAAAACTTTAAATGATCAGTCTCCGGAGTACCTGAAAGGCCTATTTAAGCCCTTCAGCACGGACTATGGACTTAGAAATAGTGACAACAAATTGGCTCTACCTAAGCCTCGTACCGATTTTTTGAAACGTAGTTTCTGCTACAGTGGAGCACATTTGTGGAATAGCCTTCCATCTAACGTCAGAGCCATTAGATCTTTTACTAAGTTTAGAAATGAGATAGATCGCCAATTGTCCTCCTCGTACTCCCACACGGCAAACATGTAAATCAGTTTTAATTTTAAATTTTTGTCTTGTAACTGATATTTTTACCATGTCTAAATAAAGTTTATGTATTTATGTATGTATGGGTTAGGGTTAGGGTTTATGTATGTATGTAAGCGGTCACTTAGCCATTCCCCGAGGGTGACCGCTTAATACAGATTCGACTGTATTTTAATAACTTCTCCACAGTACTTTTATAAGAAAAGTAACGGGACAAGATGGGAGAATTTGTTCTTTGATATTAGAGGTTAAAGGGTTAACTGAGATGAAAACTGAACTACAACGTCGATCTGTACGGATGCCAAGCCTTGGGTAGAATGAACAATCACAATCATACATTGAGCGTTTTTCTTTTATAAAACAAAATTAAAATAATGAAAAGATTCTCTTGTCGTTAAAGGGAGAGTTTCACGGTTCGGCGCATTCGCTTGGCGTCTCACTGTTGTACAATTTTTTCCATCCAAAGCAAAACACTGATGTTTGATGCTGTTTGTCCGTCGAATTCTCCGTTTTTGACAGTTGAATTCCATATGAACAAACAGTACGATTGAAATCTAGAAAATCCTCGCGAGTTCATCCAAAGCCAGTTGGTGACCTTTGCCATTTCCAGCGAAAGCAGATGTGCCGCGAAATCGTTGTCTATTTTAAACAGACTTATCCCTTTACCAATTTTCCAGGTTTGGTGGACGTATCTTGTTAACCGCACAGGATTTCTACATCCACTCCACTCTGTCCGCTTAACTTCTGTGCTTCCAGAGAGTCCACAGAACGTCCCGTCGCCGGTCGGCCGCGCCATCGACAAAAATGTCGTTTTCGGATGCTAAAACACTTTTAACCTTACAAAAATCGAACTTATATTTACAACAGGAAACAAAGATTATAAAAAGTGAAGAACGAATAGCGGATGATCCAAATTCGGGCGCGATTTCAACAGATTGCTCCACCACAAGGTCGCATCGAATTTAGTGCCGACCCGTACAATTCATTTTTGAGCCGGTCTGCTCGCGCATGCGCTTGACCGTGAACTAATCACAAGTGCGTTTTTCCCCCTAGCTTTTCATACTTTTGATCATTGCCTGATCATTTTGTTGAAATAAACAACGAGGTATTTCTCT
>NW_028146222.1:0-22500 GCF_977016875.1 Pavona decussata
GTTCATTAAGAACTTTCAAACTATTTAAACTGACTACTGAACTCAACTAACCTTCCAGTCCAGTTGATCATTGCAAGCAGTGGGTCCATCTCACCCAGAAGGCACGTAGCCCTGGTGGCCTGCTTCTCGCGGCATGAATGCACCCCAGTCAGTCAGTGCTGAGTTGACGGCTTGACAGAAATAAATCCTTGTCAGAGGCTGACATCTGTCAGGCTGCAGACAGTCACAAGCAAAGCAAAACATCAAATCTGATTCTCATTAATGACTTTTTATAAGTGTGACACTGAGACTTTGGAGCAATACAAATTGAAGATGGCTTTGCAAATAACAGAAAAAATAAATTTTAAAAAAAAAAAGAAAAGAAAACACACCCAAATTAATGATGGTGACGACGACGTGATGGCAATATGAGACTGGGTCGAACATTTCGACCCAGTTCAAGACTGCAATCAATGTCTGCTTTTCTCAAAATAGATCAATCTTCTGTTGTCAGCTGCATGATACACTTAAGCTGAACAACTCTAAAATATATCCCCAGTGCAGAATTTTTTGATTTTGCTTTAGATCGGTTTCAATCAAACTCCCAGCCTAGCTTAAAACATTCAACTTGCCAGCTGGGATTAAATTTAACCCTCTGGTTGTCAAAATGCCTGAATCTGCAGTGAGTTTACTGCAATCAGTCACGATTCAGCCTCATTAGGGCCTAAGAGTGTTGAACATCCAATTTCTCCTTGTAATTTCAAAGACTATTCAACCCCCCAGGTCATGAGAATTAAGATTTTTATCAGCCAAGGTGGATTTTTTTTCTGATCTTTTAAACAACCAACACTCCCTAACCACAGTGTGGGGGCAATTAAGAGAGGAGAATTGGTTCTTTGATTCAATTTATCAGTGGACATATATGTATTCGAGACTTCAAATGGCCATGAGGTTCCATTGGTGGGAACAATTAATTTAGAACTTATTAATAATTATAATAATAATCAACCCTAACACTCATGAATGCAGTTCATTAAGAACTTTCAAACTATTTAAACTGACTACTGAACTCAACTAACCTTCCAGTCCAGTTGATCATGCAAGCAGTGGGTCCATCTCACCCAGAAGGCACGTAGCCCTGGTGGCCTGCTTCTCGCGGCATGAATGCACCCCAGTCAGTCAGTGCTGAGTTGACGGCTTGACAGAAATAAATCCTTGTCAGAGGCTGACATCTGTCAGGCTGCAGACAGTCACAAGCAAAGCAAAACATCAAATCTGATTCTCATTAATGACTTTTTATAAGTGTGACACTGAGACTTTGGAGCAATACAAATTGAAGATGGCTTTGCAAATAACAGAAAAATAAATTTTAAAAAAAAAAGAAAAGAAAACACACCCAAATTAATGATGGTGACGACGACGTGATGGCAATATGAGACTGGGTCGAACATTTCGACCCAGTTCAAGACTGCAATCAATGTCTGCTTTTTCTCAAAATAGATCAATCTTCTGTTGTCAGCTGCATGATACACTTAAGCTGAACAACTCTAAAATATATCCCCAGTGCAGAATTTTTTGATTTGCTTTAGATCGGTTTCAATCAAACTCCCAGCCTAGCTTAAAACATTCAACTTGCCAGCTGGGATTAAATTTAACCCTCTGGTTGTCAAAATGCCTGAATCTGCAGTGAGTTTACTGCAATCAGTCACGATTCAGCCTCATTAGGGCCTAAGAGTGTTGAACATCCAATTTCTCCTTGTAATTTCAAAGACTATTCAACCCCCCAGGTCATGAGAATTAAGATTTTTATCAGCCAAGGTGGATTTTTTTTCTGATCTTTTAAACAACCAACACTCCCTAACCACAGTGTGGGGGCAATTAAGAGAGGAGAATTGGTTCTTTGATTCAATTTATCAGTGGACATATATGTATTCGAGACTTCAAATGGCCATGAGGTTCCATTGGTGGGAACAATTAATTTAGAACTTATTAATAATTATAATAATAATCAACCCTAACACTCATGAATGCAGTTCATTAAGAACTTTCAAACTATTTAAACTGACTACTGAACTCAACTAACCTTCCAGTCCAGTTGATCATGCAAGCAGTGGGTCCATCTCACCCAGAAGGCACGTAGCCCTGGTGGCCTGCTTCTCGCGGCATGAATGCACCCCAGTCAGTCAGTGCTGAGTTGACGGCTTGACAGAAATAAATCCTTGTCAGAGGCTGACATCTGTCAGGCTGCAGACAGTCACAAGCAAAGCAAAACA
Source organism: Pavona decussata (assembly GCF_977016875.1). Taxonomy (NCBI): domain Eukaryota; kingdom Metazoa; phylum Cnidaria; class Anthozoa; order Scleractinia; family Agariciidae; genus Pavona; species Pavona decussata. The sequence goes on from NW_028146222.1 coordinate 2,253, forward strand.
TCAAATCTGATTCTCATTAATGACTTTTTATAAGTGTGACACTGAGACTTTGGAGCAATACAAATTGAAGATGGCTTTGCAAATAACAGAAAAATAAATTTTAAAAAAAAAAAGAAAAGAAAACACACCCAAATTAATGATGGTGACGACGACGTGATGGCAATATGAGACTGGGTCGAACATTTCGACCCAGTTCAAGACTGCAATCAATGTCTGCTTTTCTCAAAATAGATCAATCTTCTGTTGTCAGCTGCATGATACACTTAAGCTGAACAACTCTAAAATATATCCCCAGTGCAGAATTTTTTGATTTGCTTTAGATCGGTTTCAATCAAACTCCCAGCCTAGCTTAAAACATTCAACTTGCCAGCTGGGATTAAATTTAACCCTCTGGTTGTCAAAATGCCTGAATCTGCAGTGAGTTTACTGCAATCAGTCACGATTCAGCCTCATTAGGGCCTAAGAGTGTTGAACATCCAATTTCTCCTTGTAATTTCAAAGACTATTCAACCCCCCAGGTCATGAGAATTAAGATTTTTATCAGCCAAGGTGGATTTTTTTTCTGATCTTTTAAACAACCAACACTCCCTAACCACAGTGTGGGGGCAATTAAGAGAGGAGAATTGGTTCTTTGATTCAATTTATCAGTGGACATATATGTATTCGAGACTTCAAATGGCCATGAGGTTCCATTGGTGGGAACAATTAATTTAGAACTTATTAATAATTATAATAATAATCAACCCTAACACTCATGAATGCAGTTCATTAAGAACTTTCAAACTATTTAAACTGACTACTGAACTCAACTAACCTTCCAGTCCAGTTGATCATGCAAGCAGTGGGTCCATCTCACCCAGAAGGCACGTAGCCCTGGTGGCCTGCTTCTCGCGGCATGAATGCACCCCAGTCAGTCAGTGCTGAGTTGACGGCTTGACAGAAATAAATCCTTGTCAGAGGCTGACATCTGTCAGGCTGCAGACAGTCACAAGCAAAGCAAAACATCAAATCTGATTCTCATTAATGACTTTTTATAAGTGTGACACTGAGACTTTGGAGCAATACAAATTGAAGATGGCTTTGCAAATAACAGAAAAATAAATTTTAAAAAAAAAAAGAAAAGAAAACACACCCAAATTAATGATGGTGACGACGACGTGATGGCAATATGAGACTGGGTCGAACATTTCGACCCAGTTCAAGACTGCAATCAATGTCTGCTTTTCTCAAAATAGATCAATCTTCTGTTGTCAGCTGCATGATACACTTAAGCTGAACAACTCTAAAATATATCCCCAGTGCAGAATTTTTTGATTTGCTTTAGATCGGTTTCAATCAAACTCCCAGCCTAGCTTAAAACATTCAACTTGCCAGCTGGGATTAAATTTAACCCTCTGGTTGTCAAAATGCCTGAATCTGCAGTGAGTTTACTGCAATCAGTCACGATTCAGCCTCATTAGGGCCTAAGAGTGTTGAACATCCAATTTCTCCTTGTAATTTCAAAGACTATTCAACCCCCCAGGTCATGAGAATTAAGATTTTTATCAGCCAAGGTGGATTTTTTTTCTGATCTTTTAAACAACCAACACTCCCTAACCACAGTGTGGGGGCAATTAAGAGAGGAGAATTGGTTCTTTGATTCAATTTATCAGTGGACATATATGTATTCGAGACTTCAAATGGCCATGAGGTTCCATTGGTGGGAACAATTAATTTAGAACTTATTAATAATTATAATAATAATCAACCCTAACACTCATGAATGCAGTTCATTAAGAACTTTCAAACTATTTAAACTGACTACTGAACTCAACTAACCTTCCAGTCCAGTTGATCATGCAAGCAGTGGGTCCATCTCACCCAGAAGGCACGTAGCCCTGGTGGCCTGCTTCTCGCGGCATGAATGCACCCCAGTCAGTCAGTGCTGAGTTGACGGCTTGACAGAAATAAATCCTTGTCAGAGGCTGACATCTGTCAGGCTGCAGACAGTCACAAGCAAAGCAAAACATCAAATCTGATTCTCATTAATGACTTTTTATAAGTGTGACACTGAGACTTTGGAGCAATACAAATTGAAGATGGCTTTGCAAATAACAGAAAAATAAATTTTAAAAAAAAAAAGAAAAGAAAACACACCCAAATTAATGATGGTGACGACGACGTGATGGCAATATGAGACTGGGTCGAACATTTCGACCCAGTTCAAGACTGCAATCAATGTCTGCTTTTCTCAAAATAGATCAATCTTCTGTTGTCAGCTGCATGATACACTTAAGCTGAACAACTCTAAAATATATCCCCAGTGCAGAATTTTTTGATTTGCTTTAGATCGGTTTCAATCAAACTCCCAGCCTAGCTTAAAACATTCAACTTGCCAGCTGGGATTAAATTTAACCCTCTGGTTGTCAAAATGCCTGAATCTGCAGTGAGTTTACTGCAATCAGTCACGATTCAGCCTCATTAGGGCCTAAGAGTGTTGAACATCCAATTTCTCCTTGTAATTTCAAAGACTATTCAACCCCCCAGGTCATGAGAATTAAGATTTTTATCAGCCAAGGTGGATTTTTTTTCTGATCTTTTAAACAACCAACACTCCCTAACCACAGTGTGGGGGCAATTAAGAGAGGAGAATTGGTTCTTTGATTCAATTTATCAGTGGACATATATGTATTCGAGACTTCAAATGGCCATGAGGTTCCATTGGTGGGAACAATTAATTTAGAACTTATTAATAATTATAATAATAATCAACCCTAACACTCATGAATGCAGTTCATTAAGAACTTTCAAACTATTTAAACTGACTACTGAACTCAACTAACCTTCCAGTCCAGTTGATCATGCAAGCAGTGGGTCCATCTCACCCAGAAGGCACGTAGCCCTGGTGGCCTGCTTCTCGCGGCATGAATGCACCCCAGTCAGTCAGTGCTGAGTTGACGGCTTGACAGAAATAAATCCTTGTCAGAGGCTGACATCTGTCAGGCTGCAGACAGTCACAAGCAAAGCAAAACATCAAATCTGATTCTCATTAATGACTTTTTATAAGTGTGACACTGAGACTTTGGAGCAATACAAATTGAAGATGGCTTTGCAAATAACAGAAAAATAAATTTTAAAAAAAAAAAGAAAAGAAAACACACCCAAATTAATGATGGTGACGACGACGTGATGGCAATATGAGACTGGGTCGAACATTTCGACCCAGTTCAAGACTGCAATCAATGTCTGCTTTTCTCAAAATAGATCAATCTTCTGTTGTCAGCTGCATGATACACTTAAGCTGAACAACTCTAAAATATATCCCCAGTGCAGAATTTTTTGATTTGCTTTAGATCGGTTTCAATCAAACTCCCAGCCTAGCTTAAAACATTCAACTTGCCAGCTGGGATTAAATTTAACCCTCTGGTTGTCAAAATGCCTGAATCTGCAGTGAGTTTACTGCAATCAGTCACGATTCAGCCTCATTAGGGCCTAAGAGTGTTGAACATCCAATTTCTCCTTGTAATTTCAAAGACTATTCAACCCCCCAGGTCATGAGAATTAAGATTTTTATCAGCCAAGGTGGATTTTTTTTCTGATCTTTTAAACAACCAACACTCCCTAACCACAGTGTGGGGGCAATTAAGAGAGGAGAATTGGTTCTTTGATTCAATTTATCAGTGGACATATATGTATTCGAGACTTCAAATGGCCATGAGGTTCCATTGGTGGGAACAATTAATTTAGAACTTATTAATAATTATAATAATAATCAACCCTAACACTCATGAATGCAGTTCATTAAGAACTTTCAAACTATTTAAACTGACTACTGAACTCAACTAACCTTCCAGTCCAGTTGATCATGCAAGCAGTGGGTCCATCTCACCCAGAAGGCACGTAGCCCTGGTGGCCTGCTTCTCGCGGCATGAATGCACCCCAGTCAGTCAGTGCTGAGTTGACGGCTTGACAGAAATAAATCCTTGTCAGAGGCTGACATCTGTCAGGCTGCAGACAGTCACAAGCAAAGCAAAACATCAAATCTGATTCTCATTAATGACTTTTTATAAGTGTGACACTGAGACTTTGGAGCAATACAAATTGAAGATGGCTTTGCAAATAACAGAAAAATAAATTTTAAAAAAAAAAAGAAAAGAAAACACACCCAAATTAATGATGGTGACGACGACGTGATGGCAATATGAGACTGGGTCGAACATTTCGACCCAGTTCAAGACTGCAATCAATGTCTGCTTTTCTCAAAATAGATCAATCTTCTGTTGTCAGCTGCATGATACACTTAAGCTGAACAACTCTAAAATATATCCCCAGTGCAGAATTTTTTGATTTGCTTTAGATCGGTTTCAATCAAACTCCCAGCCTAGCTTAAAACATTCAACTTGCCAGCTGGGATTAAATTTAACCCTCTGGTTGTCAAAATGCCTGAATCTGCAGTGAGTTTACTGCAATCAGTCACGATTCAGCCTCATTAGGGCCTAAGAGTGTTGAACATCCAATTTCTCCTTGTAATTTCAAAGACTATTCAACCCCCCAGGTCATGAGAATTAAGATTTTTATCAGCCAAGGTGGATTTTTTTTCTGATCTTTTAAACAACCAACACTCCCTAACCACAGTGTGGGGGCAATTAAGAGAGGAGAATTGGTTCTTTGATTCAATTTATCAGTGGACATATATGTATTCGAGACTTCAAATGGCCATGAGGTTCCATTGGTGGGAACAATTAATTTAGAACTTATTAATAATTATAATAATAATCAACCCTAACACTCATGAATGCAGTTCATTAAGAACTTTCAAACTATTTAAACTGACTACTGAACTCAACTAACCTTCCAGTCCAGTTGATCATGCAAGCAGTGGGTCCATCTCACCCAGAAGGCACGTAGCCCTGGTGGCCTGCTTCTCGCGGCATGAATGCACCCCAGTCAGTCAGTGCTGAGTTGACGGCTTGACAGAAATAAATCCTTGTCAGAGGCTGACATCTGTCAGGCTGCAGACAGTCACAAGCAAAGCAAAACATCAAATCTGATTCTCATTAATGACTTTTTATAAGTGTGACACTGAGACTTTGGAGCAATACAAATTGAAGATGGCTTTGCAAATAACAGAAAAATAAATTTTAAAAAAAAAAAGAAAAGAAAACACACCCAAATTAATGATGGTGACGACGACGTGATGGCAATATGAGACTGGGTCGAACATTTCGACCCAGTTCAAGACTGCAATCAATGTCTGCTTTTCTCAAAATAGATCAATCTTCTGTTGTCAGCTGCATGATACACTTAAGCTGAACAACTCTAAAATATATCCCCAGTGCAGAATTTTTTGATTTGCTTTAGATCGGTTTCAATCAAACTCCCAGCCTAGCTTAAAACATTCAACTTGCCAGCTGGGATTAAATTTAACCCTCTGGTTGTCAAAATGCCTGAATCTGCAGTGAGTTTACTGCAATCAGTCACGATTCAGCCTCATTAGGGCCTAAGAGTGTTGAACATCCAATTTCTCCTTGTAATTTCAAAGACTATTCAACCCCCCAGGTCATGAGAATTAAGATTTTTATCAGCCAAGGTGGATTTTTTTTCTGATCTTTTAAACAACCAACACTCCCTAACCACAGTGTGGGGGCAATTAAGAGAGGAGAATTGGTTCTTTGATTCAATTTATCAGTGGACATATATGTATTCGAGACTTCAAATGGCCATGAGGTTCCATTGGTGGGAACAATTAATTTAGAACTTATTAATAATTATAATAATAATCAACCCTAACACTCATGAATGCAGTTCATTAAGAACTTTCAAACTATTTAAACTGACTACTGAACTCAACTAACCTTCCAGTCCAGTTGATCATGCAAGCAGTGGGTCCATCTCACCCAGAAGGCACGTAGCCCTGGTGGCCTGCTTCTCGCGGCATGAATGCACCCCAGTCAGTCAGTGCTGAGTTGACGGCTTGACAGAAATAAATCCTTGTCAGAGGCTGACATCTGTCAGGCTGCAGACAGTCACAAGCAAAGCAAAACATCAAATCTGATTCTCATTAATGACTTTTTATAATTGTGACACTGAGACTTTGGAGCAATACAAATTGAAGATGGCTTTGCAAATAACAGAAAAATAAATTTTAAAAAAAAAAAGAAAAGAAAACACACCCAAATTAATGATGGTGACGACGACGTGATGGCAATATGAGACTGGGTCGAACATTTCGACCCAGTTCAAGACTGCAATCAATGTCTGCTTTTCTCAAAATAGATCAATCTTCTGTTGTCAGCTGCATGATACACTTAAGCTGAACAACTCTAAAATATATCCCCAGTGCAGAATTTTTTGATTTGCTTTAGATCGGTTTCAATCAAACTCCCAGCCTAGCTTAAAACATTCAACTTGCCAGCTGGGATTAAATTTAACCCTCTGGTTGTCAAAATGCCTGAATCTGCAGTGAGTTTACTGCAATCAGTCACGATTCAGCCTCATTAGGGCCTAAGAGTGTTGAACATCCAATTTCTCCTTGTAATTTCAAAGACTATTCAACCCCCCAGGTCATGAGAATTAAGATTTTTATCAGCCAAGGTGGATTTTTTTTCTGATCTTTTAAACAACCAACACTCCCTAACCACAGTGTGGGGGCAATTAAGAGAGGAGAATTGGTTCTTTGATTCAATTTATCAGTGGACATATATGTATTCGAGACTTCAAATGGCCATGAGGTTCCATTGGTGGGAACAATTAATTTAGAACTTATTAATAATTATAATAATAATCAACCCTAACACTCATGAATGCAGTTCATTAAGAACTTTCAAACTATTTAAACTGACTACTGAACTCAACTAACCTTCCAGTCCAGTTGATCATGCAAGCAGTGGGTCCATCTCACCCAGAAGGCACGTAGCCCTGGTGGCCTGCTTCTCGCGGCATGAATGCACCCCAGTCAGTCAGTGCTGAGTTGACGGCTTGACAGAAATAAATCCTTGTCAGAGGCTGACATCTGTCAGGCTGCAGACAGTCACAAGCAAAGCAAAACATCAAATCTGATTCTCATTAATGACTTTTTATAAGTGTGACACTGAGACTTTGGAGCAATACAAATTGAAGATGGCTTTGCAAATAACAGAAAAATAAATTTTAAAAAAAAAAAGAAAAGAAAACACACCCAAATTAATGATGGTGACGACGACGTGATGGCAATATGAGACTGGGTCGAACATTTCGACCCAGTTCAAGACTGCAATCAATGTCTGCTTTTCTCAAAATAGATCAATCTTCTGTTGTCAGCTGCATGATACACTTAAGCTGAACAACTCTAAAATATATCCCCAGTGCAGAATTTTTTGATTTGCTTTAGATCGGTTTCAATCAAACTCCCAGCCTAGCTTAAAACATTCAACTTGCCAGCTGGGATTAAATTTAACCCTCTGGTTGTCAAAATGCCTGAATCTGCAGTGAGTTTACTGCAATCAGTCACGATTCAGCCTCATTAGGGCCTAAGAGTGTTGAACATCCAATTTCTCCTTGTAATTTCAAAGACTATTCAACCCCCCAGGTCATGAGAATTAAGATTTTTATCAGCCAAGGTGGATTTTTTTTCTGATCTTTTAAACAACCAACACTCCCTAACCACAGTGTGGGGGCAATTAAGAGAGGAGAATTGGTTCTTTGATTCAATTTATCAGTGGACATATATGTATTCGAGACTTCAAATGGCCATGAGGTTCCATTGGTGGGAACAATTAATTTAGAACTTATTAATAATTATAATAATAATCAACCCTAACACTCATGAATGCAGTTCATTAAGAACTTTCAAACTATTTAAACTGACTACTGAACTCAACTAACCTTCCAGTCCAGTTGATCATGCAAGCAGTGGGTCCATCTCACCCAGAAGGCACGTAGCCCTGGTGGCCTGCTTCTCGCGGCATGAATGCACCCCAGTCAGTCAGTGCTGAGTTGACGGCTTGACAGAAATAAATCCTTGTCAGAGGCTGACATCTGTCAGGCTGCAGACAGTCACAAGCAAAGCAAAACATCAAATCTGATTCTCATTAATGACTTTTTATAAGTGTGACACTGAGACTTTGGAGCAATACAAATTGAAGATGGCTTTGCAAATAACAGAAAAATAAATTTTAAAAAAAAAAAGAAAAGAAAACACACCCAAATTAATGATGGTGACGACGACGTGATGGCAATATGAGACTGGGTCGAACATTTCGACCCAGTTCAAGACTGCAATCAATGTCTGCTTTTCTCAAAATAGATCAATCTTCTGTTGTCAGCTGCATGATACACTTAAGCTGAACAACTCTAAAATATATCCCCAGTGCAGAATTTTTTGATTTGCTTTAGATCGGTTTCAATCAAACTCCCAGCCTAGCTTAAAACATTCAACTTGCCAGCTGGGATTAAATTTAACCCTCTGGTTGTCAAAATGCCTGAATCTGCAGTGAGTTTACTGCAATCAGTCACGATTCAGCCTCATTAGGGCCTAAGAGTGTTGAACATCCAATTTCTCCTTGTAATTTCAAAGACTATTCAACCCCCCAGGTCATGAGAATTAAGATTTTTATCAGCCAAGGTGGATTTTTTTTCTGATCTTTTAAACAACCAACACTCCCTAACCACAGTGTGGGGGCAATTAAGAGAGGAGAATTGGTTCTTTGATTCAATTTATCAGTGGACATATATGTATTCGAGACTTCAAATGGCCATGAGGTTCCATTGGTGGGAACAATTAATTTAGAACTTATTAATAATTATAATAATAATCAACCCTAACACTCATGAATGCAGTTCATTAAGAACTTTCAAACTATTTAAACTGACTACTGAACTCAACTAACCTTCCAGTCCAGTTGATCATGCAAGCAGTGGGTCCATCTCACCCAGAAGGCACGTAGCCCTGGTGGCCTGCTTCTCGCGGCATGAATGCACCCCAGTCAGTCAGTGCTGAGTTGACGGCTTGACAGAAATAAATCCTTGTCAGAGGCTGACATCTGTCAGGCTGCAGACAGTCACAAGCAAAGCAAAACATCAAATCTGATTCTCATTAATGACTTTTTATAAGTGTGACACTGAGACTTTGGAGCAATACAAATTGAAGATGGCTTTGCAAATAACAGAAAAATAAATTTTAAAAAAAAAAAGAAAAGAAAACACACCCAAATTAATGATGGTGACGACGACGTGATGGCAATATGAGACTGGGTCGAACATTTCGACCCAGTTCAAGACTGCAATCAATGTCTGCTTTTCTCAAAATAGATCAATCTTCTGTTGTCAGCTGCATGATACACTTAAGCTGAACAACTCTAAAATATATCCCCAGTGCAGAATTTTTTGATTTGCTTTAGATCGGTTTCAATCAAACTCCCAGCCTAGCTTAAAACATTCAACTTGCCAGCTGGGATTAAATTTAACCCTCTGGTTGTCAAAATGCCTGAATCTGCAGTGAGTTTACTGCAATCAGTCACGATTCAGCCTCATTAGGGCCTAAGAGTGTTGAACATCCAATTTCTCCTTGTAATTTCAAAGACTATTCAACCCCCCAGGTCATGAGAATTAAGATTTTTATCAGCCAAGGTGGATTTTTTTTCTGATCTTTTAAACAACCAACACTCCCTAACCACAGTGTGGGGGCAATTAAGAGAGGAGAATTGGTTCTTTGATTCAATTTATCAGTGGACATATATGTATTCGAGACTTCAAATGGCCATGAGGTTCCATTGGTGGGAACAATTAATTTAGAACTTATTAATAATTATAATAATAATCAACCCTAACACTCATGAATGCAGTTCATTAAGAACTTTCAAACTATTTAAACTGACTACTGAACTCAACTAACCTTCCAGTCCAGTTGATCATGCAAGCAGTGGGTCCATCTCACCCAGAAGGCACGTAGCCCTGGTGGCCTGCTTCTCGCGGCATGAATGCACCCCAGTCAGTCAGTGCTGAGTTGACGGCTTGACAGAAATAAATCCTTGTCAGAGGCTGACATCTGTCAGGCTGCAGACAGTCACAAGCAAAGCAAAACATCAAATCTGATTCTCATTAATGACTTTTTATAAGTGTGACACTGAGACTTTGGAGCAATACAAATTGAAGATGGCTTTGCAAATAACAGAAAAATAAATTTTAAAAAAAAAAAGAAAAGAAAACACACCCAAATTAATGATGGTGACGACGACGTGATGGCAATATGAGACTGGGTCGAACATTTCGACCCAGTTCAAGACTGCAATCAATGTCTGCTTTTCTCAAAATAGATCAATCTTCTGTTGTCAGCTGCATGATACACTTAAGCTGAACAACTCTAAAATATATCCCCAGTGCAGAATTTTTTGATTTGCTTTAGATCGGTTTCAATCAAACTCCCAGCCTAGCTTAAAACATTCAACTTGCCAGCTGGGATATTAAATTTAACCCTCTGGTTGTCAAAATGCCTGAATCTGCAGTGAGTTTACTGCAATCAGTCACGATTCAGCCTCATTAGGGCCTAAGAGTGTTGAACATCCAATTTCTCCTTGTAATTTCAAAGACTATTCAACCCCCCAGGTCATGAGAATTAAGATTTTTATCAGCCAAGGTGGATTTTTTTTCTGATCTTTTAAACAACCAACACTCCCTAACCACAGTGTGGGGGCAATTAAGAGAGGAGAATTGGTTCTTTGATTCAATTTATCAGTGGACATATATGTATTCGAGACTTCAAATGGCCATGAGGTTCCATTGGTGGGAACAATTAATTTAGAACTTATTAATAATTATAATAATAATCAACCCTAACACTCATGAATGCAGTTCATTAAGAACTTTCAAACTATTTAAACTGACTACTGAACTCAACTAACCTTCCAGTCCAGTTGATCATGCAAGCAGTGGGTCCATCTCACCCAGAAGGCACGTAGCCCTGGTGGCCTGCTTCTCGCGGCATGAATGCACCCCAGTCAGTCAGTGCTGAGTTGACGGCTTGACAGAAATAAATCCTTGTCAGAGGCTGACATCTGTCAGGCTGCAGACAGTCACAAGCAAAGCAAAACATCAAATCTGATTCTCATTAATGACTTTTTATAAGTGTGACACTGAGACTTTGGAGCAATACAAATTGAAGATGGCTTTGCAAATAACAGAAAAATAAATTTTAAAAAAAAAAAGAAAAGAAAACACACCCAAATTAATGATGGTGACGACGACGTGATGGCAATATGAGACTGGGTCGAACATTTCGACCCAGTTCAAGACTGCAATCAATGTCTGCTTTTCTCAAAATAGATCAATCTTCTGTTGTCAGCTGCATGATACACTTAAGCTGAACAACTCTAAAATATATCCCCAGTGCAGAATTTTTTGATTTGCTTTAGATCGGTTTCAATCAAACTCCCAGCCTAGCTTAAAACATTCAACTTGCCAGCTGGGATTAAATTTAACCCTCTGGTTGTCAAAATGCCTGAATCTGCAGTGAGTTTACTGCAATCAGTCACGATTCAGCCTCATTAGGGCCTAAGAGTGTTGAACATCCAATTTCTCCTTGTAATTTCAAAGACTATTCAACCCCCCAGGTCATGAGAATTAAGATTTTTATCAGCCAAGGTGGATTTTTTTTCTGATCTTTTAAACAACCAACACTCCCTAACCACAGTGTGGGGGCAATTAAGAGAGGAGAATTGGTTCTTTGATTCAATTTATCAGTGGACATATATGTATTCGAGACTTCAAATGGCCATGAGGTTCCATTGGTGGGAACAATTAATTTAGAACTTATTAATAATTATAATAATAATCAACCCTAACACTCATGAATGCAGTTCATTAAGAACTTTCAAACTATTTAAACTGACTACTGAACTCAACTAACCTTCCAGTCCAGTTGATCATGCAAGCAGTGGGTCCATCTCACCCAGAAGGCACGTAGCCCTGGTGGCCTGCTTCTCGCGGCATGAATGCACCCCAGTCAGTCAGTGCTGAGTTGACGGCTTGACAGAAATAAATCCTTGTCAGAGGCTGACATCTGTCAGGCTGCAGACAGTCACAAGCAAAGCAAAACATCAAATCTGATTCTCATTAATGACTTTTTATAAGTGTGACACTGAGACTTTGGAGCAATACAAATTGAAGATGGCTTTGCAAATAACAGAAAAATAAATTTTAAAAAAAAAAAGAAAAGAAAACACACCCAAATTAATGATGGTGACGACGACGTGATGGCAATATGAGACTGGGTCGAACATTTCGACCCAGTTCAAGACTGCAATCAATGTCTGCTTTTCTCAAAATAGATCAATCTTCTGTTGTCAGCTGCATGATACACTTAAGCTGAACAACTCTAAAATATATCCCCAGTGCAGAATTTTTTGATTTGCTTTAGATCGGTTTCAATCAAACTCCCAGCCTAGCTTAAAACATTCAACTTGCCAGCTGGGATTAAATTTAACCCTCTGGTTGTCAAAATGCCTGAATCTGCAGTGAGTTTACTGCAATCAGTCACGATTCAGCCTCATTAGGGCCTAAGAGTGTTGAACATCCAATTTCTCCTTGTAATTTCAAAGACTATTCAACCCCCCAGGTCATGAGAATTAAGATTTTTATCAGCCAAGGTGGATTTTTTTTCTGATCTTTTAAACAACCAACACTCCCTAACCACAGTGTGGGGGCAATTAAGAGAGGAGAATTGGTTCTTTGATTCAATTTATCAGTGGACATATATGTATTCGAGACTTCAAATGGCCATGAGGTTCCATTGGTGGGAACAATTAATTTAGAACTTATTAATAATTATAATAATAATCAACCCTAACACTCATGAATGCAGTTCATTAAGAACTTTCAAACTATTTAAACTGACTACTGAACTCAACTAACCTTCCAGTCCAGTTGATCATGCAAGCAGTGGGTCCATCTCACCCAGAAGGCACGTAGCCCTGGTGGCCTGCTTCTCGCGGCATGAATGCACCCCAGTCAGTCAGTGCTGAGTTGACGGCTTGACAGAAATAAATCCTTGTCAGAGGCTGACATCTGTCAGGCTGCAGACAGTCACAAGCAAAGCAAAACATCAAATCTGATTCTCATTAATGACTTTTTATAAGTGTGACACTGAGACTTTGGAGCAATACAAATTGAAGATGGCTTTGCAAATAACAGAAAAATAAATTTTAAAAAAAAAAAGAAAAGAAAACACACCCAAATTAATGATGGTGACGACGACGTGATGGCAATATGAGACTGGGTCGAACATTTCGACCCAGTTCAAGACTGCAATCAATGTCTGCTTTTCTCAAAATAGATCAATCTTCTGTTGTCAGCTGCATGATACACTTAAGCTGAACAACTCTAAAATATATCCCCAGTGCAGAATTTTTTGATTTGCTTTAGATCGGTTTCAATCAAACTCCCAGCCTAGCTTAAAACATTCAACTTGCCAGCTGGGATTAAATTTAACCCTCTGGTTGTCAAAATGCCTGAATCTGCAGTGAGTTTACTGCAATCAGTCACGATTCAGCCTCATTAGGGCCTAAGAGTGTTGAACATCCAATTTCTCCTTGTAATTTCAAAGACTATTCAACCCCCCAGGTCATGAGAATTAAGATTTTTATCAGCCAAGGTGGATTTTTTTTCTGATCTTTTAAACAACCAACACTCCCTAACCACAGTGTGGGGGCAATTAAGAGAGGAGAATTGGTTCTTTGATTCAATTTATCAGTGGACATATATGTATTCGAGACTTCAAATGGCCATGAGGTTCCATTGGTGGGAACAATTAATTTAGAACTTATTAATAATTATAATAATAATCAACCCTAACACTCATGAATGCAGTTCATTAAGAACTTTCAAACTATTTAAACTGACTACTGAACTCAACTAACCTTCCAGTCCAGTTGATCATGCAAGCAGTGGGTCCATCTCACCCAGAAGGCACGTAGCCCTGGTGGCCTGCTTCTCGCGGCATGAATGCACCCCAGTCAGTCAGTGCTGAGTTGACGGCTTGACAGAAATAAATCCTTGTCAGAGGCTGACATCTGTCAGGCTGCAGACAGTCACAAGCAAAGCAAAACATCAAATCTGATTCTCATTAATGACTTTTTATAAGTGTGACACTGAGACTTTGGAGCAATACAAATTGAAGATGGCTTTGCAAATAACAGAAAAATAAATTTTAAAAAAAAAAAGAAAAGAAAACACACCCAAATTAATGATGGTGACGACGACGTGATGGCAATATGAGACTGGGTCGAACATTTCGACCCAGTTCAAGACTGCAATCAATGTCTGCTTTTCTCAAAATAGATCAATCTTCTGTTGTCAGCTGCATGATACACTTAAGCTGAACAACTCTAAAATATATCCCCAGTGCAGAATTTTTTGATTTGCTTTAGATCGGTTTCAATCAAACTCCCAGCCTAGCTTAAAACATTCAACTTGCCAGCTGGGATTAAATTTAACCCTCTGGTTGTCAAAATGCCTGAATCTGCAGTGAGTTTACTGCAATCAGTCACGATTCAGCCTCATTAGGGCCTAAGAGTGTTGAACATCCAATTTCTCCTTGTAATTTCAAAGACTATTCAACCCCCCAGGTCATGAGAATTAAGATTTTTATCAGCCAAGGTGGATTTTTTTTCTGATCTTTTAAACAACCAACACTCCCTAACCACAGTGTGGGGGCAATTAAGAGAGGAGAATTGGTTCTTTGATTCAATTTATCAGTGGACATATATGTATTCGAGACTTCAAATGGCCATGAGGTTCCATTGGTGGGAACAATTAATTTAGAACTTATTAATAATTATAATAATAATCAACCCTAACACTCATGAATGCAGTTCATTAAGAACTTTCAAACTATTTAAACTGACTACTGAACTCAACTAACCTTCCAGTCCAGTTGATCATGCAAGCAGTGGGTCCATCTCACCCAGAAGGCACGTAGCCCTGGTGGCCTGCTTCTCGCGGCATGAATGCACCCCAGTCAGTCAGTGCTGAGTTGACGGCTTGACAGAAATAAATCCTTGTCAGAGGCTGACATCTGTCAGGCTGCAGACAGTCACAAGCAAAGCAAAACATCAAATCTGATTCTCATTAATGACTTTTTATAAGTGTGACACTGAGACTTTGGAGCAATACAAATTGAAGATGGCTTTGCAAATAACAGAAAAATAAATTTTAAAAAAAAAAAGAAAAGAAAACACACCCAAATTAATGATGGTGACGACGACGTGATGGCAATATGAGACTGGGTCGAACATTTCGACCCAGTTCAAGACTGCAATCAATGTCTGCTTTTCTCAAAATAGATCAATCTTCTGTTGTCAGCTGCATGATACACTTAAGCTGAACAACTCTAAAATATATCCCCAGTGCAGAATTTTTTGATTTGCTTTAGATCGGTTTCAATCAAACTCCCAGCCTAGCTTAAAACATTCAACTTGCCAGCTGGGATTAAATTTAACCCTCTGGTTGTCAAAATGCCTGAATCTGCAGTGAGTTTACTGCAATCAGTCACGATTCAGCCTCATTAGGGCCTAAGAGTGTTGAACATCCAATTTCTCCTTGTAATTTCAAAGACTATTCAACCCCCCAG
Organism: Pavona decussata; assembly: GCF_977016875.1. Taxonomy (NCBI): domain Eukaryota; kingdom Metazoa; phylum Cnidaria; class Anthozoa; order Scleractinia; family Agariciidae; genus Pavona; species Pavona decussata. The sequence continues at coordinate 17,833 of NW_028146222.1, forward strand.
GTCATGAGAATTAAGATTTTTATCAGCCAAGGTGGATTTTTTTTCTGATCTTTTAAACAACCAACACTCCCTAACCACAGTGTGGGGGCAATTAAGAGAGGAGAATTGGTTCTTTGATTCAATTTATCAGTGGACATATATGTATTCGAGACTTCAAATGGCCATGAGGTTCCATTGGTGGGAACAATTAATTTAGAACTTATTAATAATTATAATAATAATCAACCCTAACACTCATGAATGCAGTTCATTAAGAACTTTCAAACTATTTAAACTGACTACTGAACTCAACTAACCTTCCAGTCCAGTTGATCATGCAAGCAGTGGGTCCATCTCACCCAGAAGGCACGTAGCCCTGGTGGCCTGCTTCTCGCGGCATGAATGCACCCCAGTCAGTCAGTGCTGAGTTGACGGCTTGACAGAAATAAATCCTTGTCAGAGGCTGACATCTGTCAGGCTGCAGACAGTCACAAGCAAAGCAAAACATCAAATCTGATTCTCATTAATGACTTTTTATAAGTGTGACACTGAGACTTTGGAGCAATACAAATTGAAGATGGCTTTGCAAATAACAGAAAAATAAATTTTAAAAAAAAAAAGAAAAGAAAACACACCCAAATTAATGATGGTGACGACGACGTGATGGCAATATGAGACTGGGTCGAACATTTCGACCCAGTTCAAGACTGCAATCAATGTCTGCTTTTCTCAAAATAGATCAATCTTCTGTTGTCAGCTGCATGATACACTTAAGCTGAACAACTCTAAAATATATCCCCAGTGCAGAATTTTTTGATTTGCTTTAGATCGGTTTCAATCAAACTCCCAGCCTAGCTTAAAACATTCAACTTGCCAGCTGGGATTAAATTTAACCCTCTGGTTGTCAAAATGCCTGAATCTGCAGTGAGTTTACTGCAATCAGTCACGATTCAGCCTCATTAGGGCCTAAGAGTGTTGAACATCCAATTTCTCCTTGTAATTTCAAAGACTATTCAACCCCCCAGGTCATGAGAATTAAGATTTTTATCAGCCAAGGTGGATTTTTTTTCTGATCTTTTAAACAACCAACACTCCCTAACCACAGTGTGGGGGCAATTAAGAGAGGAGAATTGGTTCTTTGATTCAATTTATCAGTGGACATATATGTATTCGAGACTTCAAATGGCCATGAGGTTCCATTGGTGGGAACAATTAATTTAGAACTTATTAATAATTATAATAATAATCAACCCTAACACTCATGAATGCAGTTCATTAAGAACTTTCAAACTATTTAAACTGACTACTGAACTCAACTAACCTTCCAGTCCAGTTGATCATGCAAGCAGTGGGTCCATCTCACCCAGAAGGCACGTAGCCCTGGTGGCCTGCTTCTCGCGGCATGAATGCACCCCAGTCAGTCAGTGCTGAGTTGACGGCTTGACAGAAATAAATCCTTGTCAGAGGCTGACATCTGTCAGGCTGCAGACAGTCACAAGCAAAGCAAAACATCAAATCTGATTCTCATTAATGACTTTTTATAAGTGTGACACTGAGACTTTGGAGCAATACAAATTGAAGATGGCTTTGCAAATAACAGAAAAATAAATTTTAAAAAAAAAAAGAAAAGAAAACACACCCAAATTAATGATGGTGACGACGACGTGATGGCAATATGAGACTGGGTCGAACATTTCGACCCAGTTCAAGACTGCAATCAATGTCTGCTTTTCTCAAAATAGATCAATCTTCTGTTGTCAGCTGCATGATACACTTAAGCTGAACAACTCTAAAATATATCCCCAGTGCAGAATTTTTTGATTTGCTTTAGATCGGTTTCAATCAAACTCCCAGCCTAGCTTAAAACATTCAACTTGCCAGCTGGGATTAAATTTAACCCTCTGGTTGTCAAAATGCCTGAATCTGCAGTGAGTTTACTGCAATCAGTCACGATTCAGCCTCATTAGGGCCTAAGAGTGTTGAACATCCAATTTCTCCTTGTAATTTCAAAGACTATTCAACCCCCCAGGTCATGAGAATTAAGATTTTTATCAGCCAAGGTGGATTTTTTTTCTGATCTTTTAAACAACCAACACTCCCTAACCACAGTGTGGGGGCAATTAAGAGAGGAGAATTGGTTCTTTGATTCAATTTATCAGTGGACATATATGTATTCGAGACTTCAAATGGCCATGAGGTTCCATTGGTGGGAACAATTAATTTAGAACTTATTAATAATTATAATAATAATCAACCCTAACACTCATGAATGCAGTTCATTAAGAACTTTCAAACTATTTAAACTGACTACTGAACTCAACTAACCTTCCAGTCCAGTTGATCATGCAAGCAGTGGGTCCATCTCACCCAGAAGGCACGTAGCCCTGGTGGCCTGCTTCTCGCGGCATGAATGCACCCCAGTCAGTCAGTGCTGAGTTGACGGCTTGACAGAAATAAATCCTTGTCAGAGGCTGACATCTGTCAGGCTGCAGACAGTCACAAGCAAAGCAAAACATCAAATCTGATTCTCATTAATGACTTTTTATAAGTGTGACACTGAGACTTTGGAGCAATACAAATTGAAGATGGCTTTGCAAATAACAGAAAAATAAATTTTAAAAAAAAAAAGAAAAGAAAACACACCCAAATTAATGATGGTGACGACGACGTGATGGCAATATGAGACTGGGTCGAACATTTCGACCCAGTTCAAGACTGCAATCAATGTCTGCTTTTCTCAAAATAGATCAATCTTCTGTTGTCAGCTGCATGATACACTTAAGCTGAACAACTCTAAAATATATCCCCAGTGCAGAATTTTTTGATTTGCTTTAGATCGGTTTCAATCAAACTCCCAGCCTAGCTTAAAACATTCAACTTGCCAGCTGGGATTAAATTTAACCCTCTGGTTGTCAAAATGCCTGAATCTGCAGTGAGTTTACTGCAATCAGTCACGATTCAGCCTCATTAGGGCCTAAGAGTGTTGAACATCCAATTTCTCCTTGTAATTTCAAAGACTATTCAACCCCCCAGGTCATGAGAATTAAGATTTTTATCAGCCAAGGTGGATTTTTTTCTGATCTTTTAAACAACCAACACTCCCTAACCACAGTGTGGGGGCAATTAAGAGAGGAGAATTGGTTCTTTGATTCAATTTATCAGTGGACATATATGTATTCGAGACTTCAAATGGCCATGAGGTTCCATTGGTGGGAACAATTAATTTAGAACTTATTAATAATTATAATAATAATCAACCCTAACACTCATGAATGCAGTTCATTAAGAACTTTCAAACTATTTAAACTGACTACTGAACTCAACTAACCTTCCAGTCCAGTTGATCATGCAAGCAGTGGGTCCATCTCACCCAGAAGGCACGTAGCCCTGGTGGCCTGCTTCTCGCGGCATGAATGCACCCCAGTCAGTCAGTGCTGAGTTGACGGCTTGACAGAAATAAATCCTTGTCAGAGGCTGACATCTGTCAGGCTGCAGACAGTCACAAGCAAAGCAAAACATCAAATCTGATTCTCATTAATGACTTTTTATAAGTGTGACACTGAGACTTTGGAGCAATACAAATTGAAGATGGCTTTGCAAATAACAGAAAAATAAATTTTAAAAAAAAAAAGAAAAGAAAACACACCCAAATTAATGATGGTGACGACGACGTGATGGCAATATGAGACTGGGTCGAACATTTCGACCCAGTTCAAGACTGCAATCAATGTCTGCTTTTCTCAAAATAGATCAATCTTCTGTTGTCAGCTGCATGATACACTTAAGCTGAACAACTCTAAAATATATCCCCAGTGCAGAATTTTTTGATTTGCTTTAGATCGGTTTCAATCAAACTCCCAGCCTAGCTTAAAACATTCAACTTGCCAGCTGGGATTAAATTTAACCCTCTGGTTGTCAAAATGCCTGAATCTGCAGTGAGTTTACTGCAATCAGTCACGATTCAGCCTCATTAGGGCCTAAGAGTGTTGAACATCCAATTTCTCCTTGTAATTTCAAAGACTATTCAACCCCCCAGGTCATGAGAATTAAGATTTTTATCAGCCAAGGTGGATTTTTTTTCTGATCTTTTAAACAACCAACACTCCCTAACCACAGTGTGGGGGCAATTAAGAGAGGAGAATTGGTTCTTTGATTCAATTTATCAGTGGACATATATGTATTCGAGACTTCAAATGGCCATGAGGTTCCATTGGTGGGAACAATTAATTTAGAACTTATTAATAATTATAATAATAATCAACCCTAACACTCATGAATGCAGTTCATTAAGAACTTTCAAACTATTTAAACTGACTACTGAACTCAACTAACCTTCCAGTCCAGTTGATCATGCAAGCAGTGGGTCCATCTCACCCAGAAGGCACGTAGCCCTGGTGGCCTGCTTCTCGCGGCATGAATGCACCCCAGTCAGTCAGTGCTGAGTTGACGGCTTGACAGAAATAAATCCTTGTCAGAGGCTGACATCTGTCAGGCTGCAGACAGTCACAAGCAAAGCAAAACATCAAATCTGATTCTCATTAATGACTTTTTATAAGTGTGACACTGAGACTTTGGAGCAATACAAATTGAAGATGGCTTTGCAAATAACAGAAAAATAAATTTTAAAAAAAAAAAGAAAAGAAAACACACCCAAATTAATGATGGTGACGACGACGTGATGGCAATATG
>NW_028146223.1:0-2500 GCF_977016875.1 Pavona decussata
ATCGAACCCTAATTCTCCGTCACCCGTTGCAACCATGGTAAGCCACTACCTTACCATCGACAGTTGATAGGGCAGAAATTTGAATGAAACATCGCCAGCGCAAGGCCGTGCGATTCGATCAGTTACTATGAATCACCAAATGACCGGGCAGAACCCGCATTGGTTTTTAATCTAATAAATACATCCCTTCCAGAAGTCGGGACTTTTCGCATGTATTAGCTCTAGAATTACTACGGTTATCCAAGTAGTAATGGTACAATCAAATAAACGATAACTGATTTAATGAGCCATTCGCAGTTTCACAGTACAAGTGCTTATACTTAGACATGCATGGCTTAATCTTTGAGACAAGCATATGACTACTGGCAGGATCAACCAGGTAACTATCCACCGCAGGGAACAGAAGTTCCTTGCTAAGCGGCCCCCCTCCGCAGAGGGAGAGCAAGCTTTCTTAGATTTTGCCTCCACGGGGGGAACCCATGAGCCAAACGGACCACACGGTCCCTCGGTCAAGGGAAACCCCGTCTTGTTTGCCACGTCTTTCTCACAACTGGACCCGTGCACAGTTCAGGCATACCTGTCAGACTCGCCAAGCGAGCTGAAGGAAGGCAAGAAAAGTGCTTCTGCGAAGGAAAATATCCTCCTGCTCTTTTGTCTCTATCATTAGCCAAAGGCTAGCGTACACAACTTCCATCTACACTCTGCCTGCCACTACAGTGACAATGCTTTCGGGCATCATCTTTTCCCTCCTTCGAAAGGAAAGCTACAAGCCCAACTTTCCTTGCCCGTTAGTCAATTCTGCCCTCTATTTCTCCGCCTTGCCGCCGTGGAACATAAGGGACAGGGTTTACTAGCCAGCTCCTCTCGGAACCTTTGCGACCAACCTGCCCACACTATAACCCCCAAACGCTAATAAGGAGACTGCATGATATGGTAGACAGAAAATAAAAACGCGAAAAAAATGAAATTTTGAAAATCGAACCCACAACCAGCCAAATCGTTTGTAAGTCATGCCAAATGACTGGTGACATTCTTAAAAACCCATTGAAGCCACAACATCCCATAATTTCACGCTTTTAAAGATTTGTCACTATACGCACTGTAAGTACCTCACTAATTCTCACCTCAGATTTTACGGGAACATGTTCAAATTTTAACACGCCTCTCAGCACGACCAATTACATTAAAATTCATCGCAAAAGTCAGAATTCTCCAATTTTTGAAAAATTCACTATATTCACTGTAAGTACCTCGCTAGACAGTGGAGACCTCAGATTTTACGGGAACATGATCAACTTTCGACACACCTCTCAGCACGAGCAGTTACATAGAAATCCATCAGGAAAGTCGTGCTGTGAAGAGGTCTTTCGACTAAGAAAAATGGTGGTGTGAGGAGGAGTCACCTAAATCAGAGAAAAATACTCTTATAGGAGACTGCTACGAAAGACATTTCTGAGTCCACTGGCCCTAGTCCCCTAATAAGTGTATTTCTGTTTGTTTTAAGAAGGTCCTCCTGACATCACCAATCTTCTGTCTTCAATCCTAACCCCAACGTTAACCCTAACGCTAACCCTAACCCTACCTCCCTCAGGGGCAGTTCTATGGTTATGATCCCACGGTAGGCAGAAAAACTATCCCAATCTAGGTTTTCTTGTATGCTGACTCCATTTTAAATGCTTTTACTTGAGTCTGACAAAGGCAAAGCCAAATACTCACCCCTATATGGACGGGGAAGCAAAGTGCGGATTTTGGTAGGTCGGCATTTTCAATCAGGAATGTTGCCATTCGAAAGAGCGTCCAAAAAAACTTGGTTGGGACACATTTATTTTAGAAATTAGCGACCTAACCAGAAGTGCACTTTTTGGTGGGCCTACCCTACCCCCCTCAGGAGCAGTTCTATGGTTATAATACCACGGAAGGCACAAAACCTATCCCAAACTAGGTTTTCTTGTATGCTGATTCCATTTTCAATGTGTTTCCTTGACTCTGACGAAAGCAAAGCCAAATACTCACCCCTATATGGACGGGGAAGCAAAGTGCGGATTTTGGTAGGTCGGCATTTTCAATCAGGAATGTTGCCATTCGAAAGAGCGTCCAAAAAAACTTGGTTGGGACACATTTATTTTAGAAATTAGCGACCTAACCAGAAGTGCACTTTTTGGTGGGCCTACCCTACCCCCCTCAGGAGCAGTTCTATGGTTATAATACCACGGAAGGCACAAAACCTATCCCAAACTAGGTTTTCTTGTATGCTGATTCCATTTTCAATGTGTTTCCTTGACTCTGACGGAAGCAAAGTCAAATACTCACCTCTATATGGACGGGGAAGCAAAGTGCGGATTTTGGTAGGTCGCCATTTTCAATCGGGAATGTTGCCATTCGAAAGAGCGTCTAAAAGAACTTGGCTGGAACACATTTTTGCTATAAATTGTTGACCTAAGTATATAAGCAAGTATATAAGCAAATACTCGTTACATAGCATAAATAGCCTCTAAACACC
>NW_028146227.1:0-22500 GCF_977016875.1 Pavona decussata
AATTTTTTAGAAACGCAGCTACGTCAAATAAGAGGTTCAATTGCCATCGATACGCAAATATTCTCGCTGACTGCTACGGCGTCGACTTGTATGACCGATTATTAATAGACATTCGATCGGTTTCGACAGCCAAAATCCTCCTTCAAATATTCAGCCGTCCTCTGGGAAGGTTCGAAATAGCATCTCGTGCACTCGCAAACAGCTACGCTTTTCCCACTCCTCGCTACTTTTACAATGAGCAGTTACATGCAGCTTTTCAAACCGCAATCAGAGAAAGACGCGGGGCGTTTGGCAGGGAGGCTCCGTTTGTAAATCCTATTTTATGCAGAGAAGCGCGATACGCTCTAGAGAGGAGAAAACAGCGACAAAGGAGACATGCTACGTAGAATAAGTGGCTCTAGCAAGTGAAATATTGATTCTAGAAAACAGCGCTAAAAATTCGGCATTATTTTTTATTTCAATATTCTTGGCTTAGTTTGATAGCCAGCTCTATAAGCTTTAATTTGATATAAGGGTGTAGGTATCTACAGTTTAAACCGGACTCGCTACATCGCTTAGACTCGAGACACCTCTGAAGGTATAAGTAACCTTAAAAATAAAAAAACAAACTTTTTACATGACGGTCAATGGACACTTCGATTTTCATTTTAATTTGTCTGTCAAACAGAGTCGACTGTCGCTCAAATTATACAAAACAATCATCATCGCGTTGGAGAATGCAAGAGCTAGTAAAAAAAAACCCCAGCATTTCGACAGGTATGTAGCAAATAAAGTCATTTTAAATGCTATCTATTGCAAGTAGGATATTAGCGTTTGATTTCAAATAATTATTTTCTTTTGTTTTCTTTTTTCGCAGGAAGAATCACCTTTTTTCGGGTCGCTTTTGCTGAAAATTCTTACTTCTCTTTACGAGCCTCTCTTGAAATAATTTATACTTACGCATCGTTTCGGAAAATATTCTACATCTATTTTCGGTCGTTTTCCCCGCTAACAACAACAACAAAACTTTATTTGATTAAAATAACAACAAGAATGGCTGGTCCCGGCAAACAGTTATAAAACTATCGCCGAGGGACAAGACGATACGGGAACATTATTTTTACCAAAGTCAAAGAGCTTATAAATACAGATATGGAGAAAAAACAAAAAGGCTTAACGTAGTAACAGATTTAAAAGAATTTCCACTAGTTTAAACAATAAAAATAATAATAGTAGTAAATGGAACAGTTATTTAGGTAGTCCTGCATTTTTAATAACCATCGGGATTACAAAAACCTTAAAAAAAGTTTTAACGTTCACATTTTAACAGAAAATAGTTTTAAGCGTGGAAAATAAACGCGTTAGTTTCTGCACACCTTGCGTTTATTACTTTAATTTCTTAAGAGTTTTATCTTTATTATCCTCGCGAGGTTTTTGTTAGCGACGGACTGTAAGCTTGAAAATAATTATTATCGTTAAACATAAAAACTGCACGGGTCATAAAAGCTATCTTCAGAGGTCTCCTGTACAATTTCTAAAAGCTGTACAAGAGACATAAACCTGGAAAATGACAAAATGTTTTAAAGTTGCATACTGACGGGTCCTTAAAATTCCACAAATCACAAGACTCATCTTGGCAACGACATACATTTTGCATTCTTTTCAGTGATTTTTTTTTCTGCTGTAAGGCTATATATTTGTAATCTCATTTTTCGAAATAATTGAGGTCCAACGATCGCCGGGTCGACCAATGCGAAAACGAACATCTATTGATAAGACACGTGACGTAAGGGCAATTCTGAAGAGTTTTATGTGGTACGTAAACGCAAACTCTTTGGTCCCCTAACACCACAGCATATTAAAGACTTGGTTATTGCCAAATACGGGAAAGGACATGTATATCACACGTTTTTATTTACTAGTAATACGGAAAGGACATGTTCCTGAAATATAATAATTATTAAATTAAATGGTAAAAAGTTTTTGTGTGCAAATTTGTCTCACTCATTTCCGATCGCCACGACCACTAAACAGGAACGCACTGCGATGAAGTATTTTCCAATGAGGGACACCGTGACGTAAGGGCAATTCTGAAGAGGTTTATGTCGTAAGACAGACGGAAATTTTCGGCCTCTTATTCCCCAAGAGATTAAAGGACCTTGTTATTGCGTAAGGACGGAAAGGACATGTTCCTGAAATATAATAATTATTAAATTAAATGGTAAAAAGTTTTTGTGTGCAAATTTACAAGTAAGACAATTTTTTTTATTTTCCATTACTTTTAATTCCATTCCTACTTTTTCCATTTTTTAAAATCAATCACAAGTATAACTTCTATTATATTCTTTTCGATTCCATTCTATTGCTAATTGTATCTAAATTATAAGTGAAATGTATATGAACCATAACGAAAAGGTTTATGTTGTACTTAAAAGGAAACTTTTTGTCTCACTCATTTCCCAGGATATCACGGAGTGTTTTCCGATGCGAAAAAATGTAATCCAATGATAGGACACCCAGACGTTATGGCAATGCCCTCGGCAAGAAAGCAAGAACAAGGAATAATCCACATTCAAATATCGCCACGACCACTACACAGGAACGCACTGTGATGAAGTATTTGCCAATGAGGACACCGTGACGTTAGGGCAATTCTGAAGAGGTTTATGTGGTACGTAAACGCAAAATCATGGGCCACTGAATCCACTACAAATGAAGGACATAGTCATTGCTAAATACGGGGAGAATAATTATAGGTGAAATGTATATGAACCATAAGGAAGTGGTTTACGTTGTACTTAAAAGGAAACTTTTTGTCTCACTCATTTCCCAGGATATCACGGAGTGTTTTCCGATGCGAAAAAATGTCATCCAATGATAGGACACCCAGACGTTATGGCAATGCCCTCGGCAAGAAAGCAAGAACAAGGAATAATCCACATTCAACGATCGCCACGACCACTACACAGGAACGCACTGTGATGAAGTATTTGCCAATGAGGACACGACGTTAGGGGCAATTCTGAAGAGGTTTATGTGGTACGTAAACGCAAAATCATGGGCCACTGAATCCACTACAAATGAAGGACATAGTCATTGCTAAATACGGGGAGAATAATTATAGGTGAAATGTATATGAACCATAAGGAAGTGGTTTACGTTGTACTTAAAGGGAAACTTTTGTCTCACTCATTTCCCAGGATATAACGGAGTGTTTTCCAATGCGAAAAAATGTAATCCATTGATAAGACATCCAGATGTTATGGCAATGCCCTCGGCAAGAAAGCAAGAACAAGGAATAATCCACATTCAACGATCGCCACGACCACTAAACAGGAACGCACTGCGATGAAGTATTTTCCAATGAGGACACCGTGACGTAAGGGCAATTCTGAAGAGGTTTATGTCGTAAGACGGACGGAAATTTTCGGCCTCTTATTCCCCAAGAGATTAAAGACCTTGTTATTGCGTAAGACGGAAAGGACATGTTCCTGAAATATAATAATTATTAAATTAAATGGTAAAAAGTTTTTGTGTGCAAATTTACAAGTAAGACAATTTTTTTTATTTTCCATTACTTTTAATTCCATTCCTACTTTTTCCATTTTTTTAAAATCAATCACAAGTATAACTTCTATTATATTCTTTTCGATTCCATTCTATTGCTAATTGTATCTAAATTATAAGTGAAATGTATATGAACCATAACGAAAAGGTTTATGTTGTACTTAAAAGGAAACTTTTTGTCTCACTCATTTCCCAGGATATCACGGAGTGTTTTCCAATGCGAAAAAATGTTATCCATTGGCAAGACAAGCACTGTGATGAAGTATTTGCCAATGAGGACACCGTGACGTTAGGGCAATTCTGAAGAGGTTTATGTGGTACGTAAACGCAAAATCATGGGCCACTGAATCCACTTCAGATAAAGGACATAGTCATTGCTAAATACGGAGAGAATAATTTATAGGTGAAATGTATATGAACCATAAGGAAGTGGTTTACGTTGTACTTAAAAGGATACTTTTTGGCCCACTAATTGCCCAGGAAATCACGGAGTCTTTTCCAATGCGAAAAAATGTGATTCATTGATAAGAGACCCGGACGTAAATTCAATTCCTTCCGACTGCTCCACATTCAACGATCGCTGCGACCTCCAAACAGGAAACCACTGCCATGAAGTAGGACGTCTTTCCCAATGAGGGCGTAAGGGCAATTCTGAAGAGGTTAATTTGGTACGTACATGGGCCACTAAATCCACTTCAAATTAAAGATATCGTCATTTCTAAATACGGGGAGAATAATTATAGGTGAAATGTATATGAACCATAAGGAAGTGGTTCACGTTGTACTTAAAAGGATACTTTTTGGCTCACTCATTTCCCAGGAAATCACGAGTCTTTTCCAATGCGAAAAAATGTTATCCATTGGCAAGACAAAGTGTTTCTCATTCCATGCCTACGACAAGACAGCAAGAACAAGGAAATCTTTTCCAATGAGGACACCGTGACGCAAGGGCAATTCTGAAGAGGTTTATGTCGTAAAACAGACGGAAGTTTTCGGCCACTTATTTCGCAAGAAATCTATTGCTATGTATCTTATATTTGTACTATGACATTGTATTTAACGCGGCAAGCATTATAAGTGAAATGTTCATGAACAATTCCCAGGAAATCAAGGACTCAAGGAGTCAAGGAGAAAAAGACGACCGTTCGATAAGACGCTCGGAGGTTTTGGCAATGCGTTCGACGGTCCGAGACGAGGTAATACAATTTTTTCCCTTCCATTACTTTTCATAAATCACAAGTATAACTACTATTCTATTCTATTCTATTCTATTCTATTCTAATCTAATCTATTCTATTCTATTCTATTCCATTCCATTCCATTCCATTCCATTCCATTCCAGTCCATTCCTATTCTATTCTATTCCATTTTATTGCTATGTATATAAATTATAGGTGAAATGTATATAAACCATAATGAAGAGGTTTACGTTGTACTTAAAGGGAAACTTTTTAGCTCACTAATTGCCCAGGATATCACGGAGTGTTTTGACAGGTTCGTGATGACTCGCTTGGTGAATGCTTGCCTTTATGCTACCCAGATAAAACTAGAAAAAAGAGATAAAAAACAATGTAAGTAGTGTCTCGTGAATAGTAGAAATTAAGTGAAATGTTTCCGTGAATAACAGAAATGAGATTTTACACTTACCATTAAGCTCTCAAGGCCTCCTTTCTGCCGTATTGACAACAATGACGTCGCCGAGACAACAAAAACGTGATATTTATTTTTTTTAATAAACGCTGGGTAATATGTCTTAATAGTCCATTGCTGTATTTATCTGAATTGTAATCAGGGAACCGTAAGGGTTGATTTCCAGTGTCGCGTAATTTTGGCGTGTGCACATGCGTAAAATTTACGTTCGCAAATAACACAGAGGCAATGCGTGAAAGGTCGCTCGTAGACGTTGAACCTCGCTTAACTTCTCCTTTACGCTCGGCACTTTTGCCTCTCTTTTCCTTAGCAATCTTGTCGATTACTTAAAAGAAGAGACGTAATATAGGCAAATGATTATTGTAAATTTATTCTTAACAAGTTTTATCAAAAGAACTGAACTACTACGAAATGTTAGTCTCAGTTATATTTTTGGTTGAGTCGTTTATTGGTTTAATTTTAGAGGGATTAAATAGAAACATTTTAACTGGAAGTTTACCTCATACGTCTACTTTAAATAACGGAAAATTATACCGTCGAAACACTATCAGCATTAAGTCAATGAATATTAAAGAGGATGCATGGGAAAACGACCAAAAAATTTACCACCGTACATTATCTGCTGTTTGAATGGGAAAGGATACAGAGGCTTTCTTTCTACCCGCCAGCAAATATTTGAAGGCTAAAAAGGATTTTATGTTTGTCCTATACTGAAGACAACCGTTTGTTGAACGTCTTTCAAATATTGTGAACTGAGACCGACTTGATTAGGATAGCTCAGAATAAAACGTCTTTAAAATGAATATTCCCATAATCGCTTATATACCATCTGCCATAACTCTGCCATAACTCTGTTAGTAATTACCAAATGTTTTACCGTGTGACATTAGGACGCAAAAGAAAGAATGACCTCGCAATCACAAGCATATACAAATAATCAGAGCCGATTCCACAAGTGACTGCCTTTAAAAACCCTAATTTATATAAAGTTTGTAAACCTTATTTGAATCATAACGCCTTAACAAATAGAAGTAAGAAACCATCAACCTCCATCAACAAGTCCTCGGTCTAATATTCTGCCACCTGTAAAGCACGCTCGGTAAAACGTCTCTGCTTAACCACAGCTCAAAAATAACTTATTACTTATTCGGCGCAAATATCTATATGAATATATTCAAATGCGCCTTACAAGTTACATTAAAATAATAATAAAATAATAAAACTAATATAATAAAACTATCCAATCCTTATATAACATATAAGCTAAAACTAACACCGAGTCAAAAATGTAAATTAAGGCTGCAAACACTCTATTATATCAGTGCATCAAGGACGTCACAATAGAGTCTGGAAACCTATTGGTAGCGCTCGATGCTGACGTCACAACAACGAATAGAGATGCTTAATTCTCACCACCCCACACGTCGCAATGTTCTTTAAATTTGAGTGTTTGAGTCTTTTAGTCGATCAGTGGACATCTCCGGCATCACTCAGGTCACAGAGAAGGCACGTTGGGCTCTGGCCTAAGTCGAACGGCCATCCAATGCACCCCCAGTCCTGACTGAACGGCTTGACTTAATCCTCCTGAGGGGAAACAAGCCAAAAACACATTCCTAAGAATGATAACGATAATGATATGATAAGAGATTGGGTCAGGAAATTAATCCATTCAACTTGCCAGCTGGGATTAAACTTAACCCTCTGGTTGTCAAAATGCCTGAATCTGCAGTGAGTTTACTGCAATCAGTCACGATTCAGCCTCATTAGGGCCTAAGAGTGTTGAACATCCAATTTCTCCTTGTAATTTCAAAGACTATTCAACCCCCCAGGTCATGAGAATTAAGATTTTTATCAGCCAAGGTGGATTTTTTTTCTGATCTTTTAAACAACCAACACCAACACTCCCTAACCACAGTGTGGGGGCAATTAAGAGAGGAGAATTGGTTCTTTGATTCAATTTATCAGTGGACATATATGTATTCGAGACTTCAAATGGCCATGAGGTTCCATTGGTGGGAACAATTAATTTAGAACTTATTAATAATTATAATAATAATCAACCCTAACACTCATGAATGCAGTTCATTAAGAACTTTCAAACTATTTAAACTGACTACTGAACTCAACTAACCTTCCAGTCCAGTTGATCATGCAAGCAGTGGGTCCATCTCACCCAGAAGGCACGTAGCCCTGGTGGCCTGCTTCTCGCGGCATGAATGCACCCCAGTCAGTCAGTGCTGAGTTGACGGCTTGACAGAAATAAATCCTTGTCAGAGGCTGACATCTGTCAGGCTGCAGACAGTCACAAGCAAAGCAAAACATCAAATCTGATTCTCATTAATGACTTTTTATAAGTGTGACACTGAGACTTTGGAGCAATACAAATTGAAGATGGCTTTGCAAATAACAGAAAAATAAATTTTAAAAAAAAAAAGAAAAGAAAACACACCCAAATTAATGATGGTGACGACGACGTGATGGCAATATGAGACTGGGTCGAACATTTCGACCCAGTTCAAGACTGCAATCAATGTCTGCTTTTCTCAAAATAGATCAATCTTCTGTTGTCAGCTGCATGATACACTTAAGCTGAACAACTCTAAAATATATCCCCAGTGCAGAATTTTTTGATTTGCTTTAGATCGGTTTCAATCAAACTCCCAGCCTAGCTTAAAACATTCAACTTGCCAGCTGGGATTAAATTTAACCCTCTGGTTGTCAAAATGCCTGAATCTGCAGTGAGTTTACTGCAATCAGTCACGATTCAGCCTCATTAGGGCCTAAGAGTGTTGAACATCCAATTTCTCCTTGTAATTTCAAAGACTATTCAACCCCCCAGGTCATGAGAATTAAGATTTTTATCAGCCAAGGTGGATTTTTTTTCTGATCTTTTAAACAACCAACACTCCCTAACCACAGTGTGGGGGCAATTAAGAGAGGAGAATTGGTTCTTTGATTCAATTTATCAGTGGACATATATGTATTCGAGACTTCAAATGGCCATGAGGTTCCATTGGTGGGAACAATTAATTTAGAACTTATTAATAATTATAATAATAATCAACCCTAACACTCATGAATGCAGTTCATTAAGAACTTTCAAACTATTTAAACTGACTACTGAACTCAACTAACCTTCCAGTCCAGTTGATCATGCAAGCAGTGGGTCCATCTCACCCAGAAGGCACGTAGCCCTGGTGGCCTGCTTCTCGCGGCATGAATGCACCCCAGTCAGTCAGTGCTGAGTTGACGGCTTGACAGAAATAAATCCTTGTCAGAGGCTGACATCTGTCAGGCTGCAGACAGTCACAAGCAAAGCAAAACATCAAATCTGATTCTCATTAATGACTTTTTATAAGTGTGACACTGAGACTTTGGAGCAATACAAATTGAAGATGGCTTTGCAAATAACAGAAAAATAAATTTTAAAAAAAAAAAGAAAAGAAAACACACCCAAATTAATGATGGTGACGACGACGTGATGGCAATATGAGACTGGGTCGAACATTTCGACCCAGTTCAAGACTGCAATCAATGTCTGCTTTTCTCAAAATAGATCAATCTTCTGTTGTCAGCTGCATGATACACTTAAGCTGAACAACTCTAAAATATATCCCCAGTGCAGAATTTTTTGATTTGCTTTAGATCGGTTTCAATCAAACTCCCAGCCTAGCTTAAAACATTCAACTTGCCAGCTGGGATTAAATTTAACCCTCTGGTTGTCAAAATGCCTGAATCTGCAGTGAGTTTACTGCAATCAGTCACGATTCAGCCTCATTAGGGCCTAAGAGTGTTGAACATCCAATTTCTCCTTGTAATTTCAAAGACTATTCAACCCCCCAGGTCATGAGAATTAAGATTTTTATCAGCCAAGGTGGATTTTTTTTCTGATCTTTTAAACAACCAACACTCCCTAACCACAGTGTGGGGGCAATTAAGAGAGGAGAATTGGTTCTTTGATTCAATTTATCAGTGGACATATATGTATTCGAGACTTCAAATGGCCATGAGGTTCCATTGGTGGGAACAATTAATTTAGAACTTATTAATAATTATAATAATAATCAACCCTAACACTCATGAATGCAGTTCATTAAGAACTTTCAAACTATTTAAACTGACTACTGAACTCAACTAACCTTCCAGTCCAGTTGATCATGCAAGCAGTGGGTCCATCTCACCCAGAAGGCACGTAGCCCTGGTGGCCTGCTTCTCGCGGCATGAATGCACCCCAGTCAGTCAGTGCTGAGTTGACGGCTTGACAGAAATAAATCCTTGTCAGAGGCTGACATCTGTCAGGCTGCAGACAGTCACAAGCAAAGCAAAACATCAAATCTGATTCTCATTAATGACTTTTTATAAGTGTGACACTGAGACTTTGGAGCAATACAAATTGAAGATGGCTTTGCAAATAACAGAAAAATAAATTTTAAAAAAAAAAGAAAAGAAAACACACCCAAATTAATGATGGTGACGACGACGTGATGGCAATATGAGACTGGGTCGAACATTTCGACCCAGTTCAAGACTGCAATCAATGTCTGCTTTTCTCAAAATAGATCAATCTTCTGTTGTCAGCTGCATGATACACTTAAGCTGAACAACTCTAAAATATATCCCCAGTGCAGAATTTTTTGATTTGCTTTAGATCGGTTTCAATCAAACTCCCAGCCTAGCTTAAAACATTCAACTTGCCAGCTGGGATTAAATTTAACCCTCTGGTTGTCAAAATGCCTGAATCTGCAGTGAGTTTACTGCAATCAGTCACGATTCAGCCTCATTAGGGCCTAAGAGTGTTGAACATCCAATTTCTCCTTGTAATTTCAAAGACTATTCAACCCCCCAGGTCATGAGAATTAAGATTTTTATCAGCCAAGGTGGATTTTTTTTCTGATCTTTTAAACAACCAACACTCCCTAACCACAGTGTGGGGGCAATTAAGAGAGGAGAATTGGTTCTTTGATTCAATTTATCAGTGGACATATATGTATTCGAGACTTCAAATGGCCATGAGGTTCCATTGGTGGGAACAATTAATTTAGAACTTATTAATAATTATAATAATAATCAACCCTAACACTCATGAATGCAGTTCATTAAGAACTTTCAAACTATTTAAACTGACTACTGAACTCAACTAACCTTCCAGTCCAGTTGATCATGCAAGCAGTGGGTCCATCTCACCCAGAAGGCACGTAGCCCTGGTGGCCTGCTTCTCGCGGCATGAATGCACCCCAGTCAGTCAGTGCTGAGTTGACGGCTTGACAGAAATAAATCCTTGTCAGAGGCTGACATCTGTCAGGCTGCAGACAGTCACAAGCAAAGCAAAACATCAAATCTGATTCTCATTAATGACTTTTTATAAGTGTGACACTGAGACTTTGGAGCAATACAAATTGAAGATGGCTTTGCAAATAACAGAAAAATAAATTTTAAAAAAAAAAAGAAAAGAAAACACACCCAAATTAATGATGGTGACGACGACGTGATGGCAATATGAGACTGGGTCGAACATTTCGACCCAGTTCAAGACTGCAATCAATGTCTGCTTTTCTCAAAATAGATCAATCTTCTGTTGTCAGCTGCATGATACACTTAAGCTGAACAACTCTAAAATATATCCCCAGTGCAGAATTTTTTGATTTGCTTTAGATCGGTTTCAATCAAACTCCCAGCCTAGCTTAAAACATTCAACTTGCCAGCTGGGATTAAATTTAACCCTCTGGTTGTCAAAATGCCTGAATCTGCAGTGAGTTTACTGCAATCAGTCACGATTCAGCCTCATTAGGGCCTAAGAGTGTTGAACATCCAATTTCTCCTTGTAATTTCAAAGACTATTCAACCCCTCAGGTCATGAGAATTAAGATTTTTATCAGCCAAGGTGGATTTTTTTTCTGATCTTTTAAACAACCAACACTCCCTAACCACAGTGTGGGGGCAATTAAGAGAGGAGAATTGGTTCTTTGATTCAATTTATCAGTGGACATATATGTATTCGAGACTTCAAATGGCCATGAGGTTCCATTGGTGGGAACAATTAATTTAGAACTTATTAATAATTATAATAATAATCAACCCTAACACTCATGAATGCAGTTCATTAAGAACTTTCAAACTATTTAAACTGACTACTGAACTCAACTAACCTTCCAGTCCAGTTGATCATGCAAGCAGTGGGTCCATCTCACCCAGAAGGCACGTAGCCCTGGTGGCCTGCTTCTCGCGGCATGAATGCACCCCAGTCAGTCAGTGCTGAGTTGACGGCTTGACAGAAATAAATCCTTGTCAGAGGCTGACATCTGTCAGGCTGCAGACAGTCACAAGCAAAGCAAAACATCAAATCTGATTCTCATTAATGACTTTTTATAAGTGTGACACTGAGACTTTGGAGCAATACAAATTGAAGATGGCTTTGCAAATAACAGAAAAATAAATTTTAAAAAAAAAAAGAAAAGAAAACACACCCAAATTAATGATGGTGACGACGACGTGATGGCAATATGAGACTGGGTCGAACATTTCGACCCAGTTCAAGACTGCAATCAATGTCTGCTTTTCTCAAAATAGATCAATCTTCTGTTGTCAGCTGCATGATACACTTAAGCTGAACAACTCTAAAATATATCCCCAGTGCAGAATTTTTTGATTTGCTTTAGATCGGTTTCAATCAAACTCCCAGCCTAGCTTAAAACATTCAACTTGCCAGCTGGGATTAAATTTAACCCTCTGGTTGTCAAAATGCCTGAATCTGCAGTGAGTTTACTGCAATCAGTCACGATTCAGCCTCATTAGGGCCTAAGAGTGTTGAACATCCAATTTCTCCTTGTAATTTCAAAGACTATTCAACCCCCCAGGTCATGAGAATTAAGATTTTTATCAGCCAAGGTGGATTTTTTTTCTGATCTTTTAAACAACCAACACTCCCTAACCACAGTGTGGGGGCAATTAAGAGAGGAGAATTGGTTCTTTGATTCAATTTATCAGTGGACATATATGTATTCGAGACTTCAAATGGCCATGAGGTTCCATTGGTGGGAACAATTAATTTAGAACTTATTAATAATTATAATAATAATCAACCCTAACACTCATGAATGCAGTTCATTAAGAACTTTCAAACTATTTAAACTGACTACTGAACTCAACTAACCTTCCAGTCCAGTTGATCATGCAAGCAGTGGGTCCATCTCACCCAGAAGGCACGTAGCCCTGGTGGCCTGCTTCTCGCGGCATGAATGCACCCCAGTCAGTCAGTGCTGAGTTGACGGCTTGACAGAAATAAATCCTTGTCAGAGGCTGACATCTGTCAGGCTGCAGACAGTCACAAGCAAAGCAAAACATCAAATCTGATTCTCATTAATGACTTTTTATAAGTGTGACACTGAGACTTTGGAGCAATACAAATTGAAGATGGCTTTGCAAATAACAGAAAAATAAATTTTAAAAAAAAAAAGAAAAGAAAACACACCCAAATTAATGATGGTGACGACGACGTGATGGCAATATGAGACTGGGTCGAACATTTCGACCCAGTTCAAGGCTGCAATCGATGTCTGCTTTTCTCAAAATAGATCAATCTTCTGTTGTCAGCTGCATGATACACTTAAGCTGAACAACTCTAAAATATATCCCCAGTGCAGAATTTTTTGATTTGCTTTAGATCGGTTTCAATCAAACTCCCAGCCTAGCTTAAAACATTCAACTTGCCAGCTGGGATTAAACTTAACCCTCTGGTTGTCAAAATGCCTGAATCTGCAGTGAGTTTACTGCAATCAGTCACGATTCAGCCTCATTAGGGCCTAAGAGTGTTGAACATCCAATTTCTCCTTGTAATTTCAAAGACTATTCAACCCCCCAGGTCATGAGAATTAAGATTTTTATCAGCCAAGGTGGATTTTTTTTCTGATCTTTTAAACAACCAACACTCCCTAACCACAGTGTGGGGGCAATTAAGAGAGGAGAATTGGTTCTTTGATTCAATTTATCAGTGGACATATATGTATTCGAGACTTAAAATGGTCATGAGGTTCCATCGGTGGGCACAATCAATTTAGAACTTATTAATAATTATAATAATAATCAACCCTAACACTCATGAATGCAGTTCATTAAGAACTTTCAAACTATTTAAACTGACTACTGAACTCAACTAACCTTCCAGTCCAGTTGATCATGCAAGCAGTGGGTCCATCTCACCCAGAAGGCACGTAGCCCTGGTGGCCTGCTTCTCGCGGCATGAATGCACCCCAGTCAGTCAGTGCTGAGTTGACGGCTTGACAGAAATAAATCCTTGTCAGAGGCTGACATCTGTCAGGCTGCAGACAGTCACAAGCAAAGCAAAACATCAAATCTGATTCTCATTAATGACTTTTTATAAGTGTGACACTGAGACTTTGGAGCAATACAAATTCAGATGGCTTTGCAAATAACAGAAAAATAAATTAAAAAAAAACAAAACAAAAAACAACACACCCAAATTAATGATGGTGACGACGACGTGATGACAATATGAGACTGGGTCGAACATTTCGACCCAGTTCAAGGCTGCAATCGATGTCTGCTTTTCTCAAAATAGATCAATCTTCTGTTGTCAGCTGCATGATACACTTAAGCTGAACAACTCTAAAATATATCCCCAGTGCAGAATTTTTTGATTTGCTTTAGATCGGTTTCAATCAAACTCCCAGCCTAGCTTAAAACATTCAACTTGCCAGCTGGGATTAAACTTAACCCTCTGGTTGTCAAAATGCCTGAATCTGCAGTGAGTTTACTGCAATCAGTCACGATTCAGCCTCATTAGGGCCTAAGAGTGTTGAACATCCAATTTCTCCTTGTAATTTCAAAGACTATTCAACCCCCCAGGTCATGAGAATTAAGATTTTTATCAGCCAAGGTGGATTTTTTTTCTGATCTTTTAAACAACCAACACTCCCTAACCACAGTGTGGGGGCAATTAAGAGAGGAGAATTGGTTCTTTGATTCAATTTATCAGTGGACATATATGTATTCGAGACTTAAAATGGTCATGAGGTTCCATCGGTGGGCACAATCAATTTAGAACTTATTAATAATTATAATAATAATCAACCCTAACACTCATGAATGCAGTTCATTAAGAACTTTCAAACTATTTAAACTGACTACTGAACTCAACTAACCTTCCAGTCCAGTTGATCATGCAAGCAGTGGGTCCATCTCACCCAGAAGGCACGTAGCCCTGGTGGCCTGCTTCTCGCGGCATGAATGCACCCCAGTCAGTCAGTGCTGAGTTGACGGCTTGACAGAAATAAATCCTTGTCAGAGGCTGACATCTGTCAGGCTGCAGACAGTCACAAGCAAAGCAAAACATCAAATCTGATTCTCATTAATGACTTTTTATAAGTGTGACACTGAGACTTTGGAGCAATACAAATTCAGATGGCTTTGCAAATAACAGAAAAATAAATTAAAAAAAAACAAAACAAAAAACAACACACCCAAATTAATGATGGTGACGACGACGTGATGACAATATGAGACTGGGTCGAACATTTCGACCCAGTTCAAGGCTGCAATCGATGTCTGCTTTTCTCAAAATAGATCAATCTTCTGTTGTCAGCTGCATGATACACTTAAGCTGAACAACTCTAAAATATATCCCCAGTGCAGAATTTTTTGATTTGCTTTAGATCGGTTTCAATCAAACTCCCAGCCTAGCTTAAAACATTCAACTTGCCAGCTGGGATTAAACTTAACCCTCTGGTTGTCAAAATGCCTGAATCTGCAGTGAGTTTACTGCAATCAGTCACGATTCAGCCTCATTAGGGCCTAAGAGTGTTGAACATCCAATTTCTCCTTGTAATTTCAAAGACTATTCAACCCCCCAGGTCATGAGAATTAAGATTTTTATCAGCCAAGGTGGATTTTTTTTCTGATCTTTTAAACAACCAACACTCCCTAACCACAGTGTGGGGGCAATTAAGAGAGGAGAATTGGTTCTTTGATTCAATTTATCAGTGGACATATATGTATTCGAGACTTAAAATGGTCATGAGGTTCCATCGGTGGGCACAATCAATTTAGAACTTATTAATAATTATAATAATAATCAACCCTAACACTCATGAATGCAGTTCATTAAGAACTTTCAAACTATTTAAACTGACTACTGAACTCAACTAACCTTCCAGTCCAGTTGATCATGCAAGCAGTGGGTCCATCTCACCCAGAAGGCACGTAGCCCTGGTGGCCTGCTTCTCGCGGCATGAATGCACCCCAGTCAGTCAGTGCTGAGTTGACGGCTTGACAGAAATAAATCCTTGTCAGAGGCTGACATCTGTCAGGCTGCAGACAGTCACAAGCAAAGCAAAACATCAAATCTGATTCTCATTAATGACTTTTTATAAGTGTGACACTGAGACTTTGGAGCAATACAAATTCAGATGGCTTTGCAAATAACAGAAAAATAAATTAAAAAAAAACAAAACAAAAAACAACACACCCAAATTAATGATGGTGACGACGACGTGATGACAATATGAGACTGGGTCGAACATTTCGACCCAGTTCAAGGCTGCAATCGATGTCTGCTTTTCTCAAAATAGATCAATCTTCTGTTGTCAGCTGCATGATACACTTAAGCTGAACAACTCTAAAATATATCCCCAGTGCAGAATTTTTTGATTTGCTTTAGATCGGTTTCAATCAAACTCCCAGCCTAGCTTAAAACATTCAACTTGCCAGCTGGGATTAAACTTAACCCTCTGGTTGTCAAAATGCCTGAATCTGCAGTGAGTTTACTGCAATCAGTCACGATTCAGCCTCATTAGGGCCTAAGAGTGTTGAACATCCAATTTCTCCTTGTAATTTCAAAGACTATTCAACCCCCCAGGTCATGAGAATTAAGATTTTTATCAGCCAAGGTGGATTTTTTTTCTGATCTTTTAAACAACCAACACTCCCTAACCACAGTGTGGGGGCAATTAAGAGAGGAGAATTGGTTCTTTGATTCAATTTATCAGTGGACATATATGTATTCGAGACTTAAAATGGTCATGAGGTTCCATCGGTGGGCACAATCAATTTAGAACTTATTAATAATTATAATAATAATCAACCCTAACACTCATGAATGCAGTTCATTAAGAACTTTCAAACTATTTAAACTGACTACTGAACTCAACTAACCTTCCAGTCCAGTTGATCATGCAAGCAGTGGGTCCATCTCACCCAGAAGGCACGTAGCCCTGGTGGCCTGCTTCTCGCGGCATGAATGCACCCCAGTCAGTCAGTGCTGAGTTGACGGCTTGACAGAAATAAATCCTTGTCAGAGGCTGACATCTGTCAGGCTGCAGACAGTCACAAGCAAAGCAAAACATCAAATCTGATTCTCATTAATGACTTTTTATAAGTGTGACACTGAGACTTTGGAGCAATACAAATTCAGATGGCTTTGCAAATAACAGAAAAATAAATTAAAAAAAAACAAAACAAAAAACAACACACCCAAATTAATGATGGTGACGACGACGTGATGACAATATGAGACTGGGTCGAACATTTCGACCCAGTTCAAGGCTGCAATCGATGTCTGCTTTTCTCAAAATAGATCAATCTTCTGTT
Organism: Pavona decussata; assembly: GCF_977016875.1. NCBI lineage: Eukaryota > Metazoa > Cnidaria > Anthozoa > Scleractinia > Agariciidae > Pavona > Pavona decussata. The sequence continues at coordinate 16,798 of NW_028146227.1, forward strand.
GTCAGCTGCATGATACACTTAAGCTGAACAACTCTAAAATATATCCCCAGTGCAGAATTTTTTGATTTGCTTTAGATCGGTTTCAATCAAACTCCCAGCCTAGCTTAAAACATTCAACTTGCCAGCTGGGATTAAACTTAACCCTCTGGTTGTCAAAATGCCTGAATCTGCAGTGAGTTTACTGCAATCAGTCACGATTCAGCCTCATTAGGGCCTAAGAGTGTTGAACATCCAATTTCTCCTTGTAATTTCAAAGACTATTCAACCCCCCAGGTCATGAGAATTAAGATTTTTATCAGCCAAGGTGGATTTTTTTTCTGATCTTTTAAACAACCAACACTCCCTAACCACAGTGTGGGGGCAATTAAGAGAGGAGAATTGGTTCTTTGATTCAATTTATCAGTGGACATATATGTATTCGAGACTTAAAATGGTCATGAGGTTCCATCGGTGGGCACAATCAATTTAGAACTTATTAATAATTATAATAATAATCAACCCTAACACTCATGAATGCAGTTCATTAAGAACTTTCAAACTATTTAAACTGACTACTGAACTCAACTAACCTTCCAGTCCAGTTGATCATGCAAGCAGTGGGTCCATCTCACCCAGAAGGCACGTAGCCCTGGTGGCCTGCTTCTCGCGGCATGAATGCACCCCAGTCAGTCAGTGCTGAGTTGACGGCTTGACAGAAATAAATCCTTGTCAGAGGCTGACATCTGTCAGGCTGCAGACAGTCACAAGCAAAGCAAAACATCAAATCTGATTCTCATTAATGACTTTTTATAAGTGTGACACTGAGACTTTGGAGCAATACAAATTCAGATGGCTTTGCAAATAACAGAAAAATAAATTAAAAAAAAACAAAACAAAAAACAACACACCCAAATTAATGATGGTGACGACGACGTGATGACAATATGAGACTGGGTCGAACATTTCGACCCAGTTCAAGGCTGCAATCGATGTCTGCTTTTCTCAAAATAGATCAATCTTCTGTTGTCAGCTGCATGATACACTTAAGCTGAACAACTCTAAAATATATCCCCAGTGCAGAATTTTTTGATTTGCTTTAGATCGGTTTCAATCAAACTCCCAGCCTAGCTTAAAACATTCAACTTGCCAGCTGGGATTAAACTTAACCCTCTGGTTGTCAAAATGCCTGAATCTGCAGTGAGTTTACTGCAATCAGTCACGATTCAGCCTCATTAGGGCCTAAGAGTGTTGAACATCCAATTTCTCCTTGTAATTTCAAAGACTATTCAACCCCCCAGGTCATGAGAATTAAGATTTTTATCAGCCAAGGTGGATTTTTTTTCTGATCTTTTAAACAACCAACACTCCCTAACCACAGTGTGGGGGCAATTAAGAGAGGAGAATTGGTTCTTTGATTCAATTTATCAGTGGACATATATGTATTCGAGACTTAAAATGGTCATGAGGTTCCATCGGTGGGCACAATCAATTTAGAACTTATTAATAATTATAATAATAATCAACCCTAACACTCATGAATGCAGTTCATTAAGAACTTTCAAACTATTTAAACTGACTACTGAACTCAACTAACCTTCCAGTCCAGTTGATCATGCAAGCAGTGGGTCCATCTCACCCAGAAGGCACGTAGCCCTGGTGGCCTGCTTCTCGCGGCATGAATGCACCCCAGTCAGTCAGTGCTGAGTTGACGGCTTGACAGAAATAAATCCTTGTCAGAGGCTGACATCTGTCAGGCTGCAGACAGTCACAAGCAAAGCAAAACATCAAATCTGATTCTCATTAATGACTTTTTATAAGTGTGACTCTGAGACTTTGGAGCAATACAAATTGAAGATTTTAAAGAGCCTGAGGAAGAACATTTATTTGAAATAAGCTAGTAAGTAAATTGATAAGCCATCAGGCCATCACTAAATAAATCACTAAATAAATTAATCTTGCACTCACTCATGAATGCAGTTCATTAAGAACCTTCAAACTATTTAAACTGACTACTGAACTCAATTCACCTTCCAGTCCAGTTGATCATGGAAGCAGTACGTCTCACCCAGAAGGCACGTACCCCTCGTGCGCCGAGTCGAGCGACATCAAATGCACCCCAGTCAGTCCTCGGAGTTCACGGCTTGACTTAAATCCTTGTCAGAGCCTTATCTGAGGCTGCAGACAGTGACAAGCAAAGCAAAAAATCAAATCTGATTGCACTGACACCTCATATGGTCCTGGGCACTCAGGCAAACTTTAAGTGTGAGACTACTAACAGTTTTGATCAATACAAATTGAAGATTTTAAAGAGCCTGAGCAAAAACATTCATTTGAAATAAGCTAGTAAGTAAATTGTTAAGTCATCAGGCCATCACTATAACGACAGCACCTTCTAATAATTGTCATACTAAGTAACCGATGGATGAGATTGAGGAAAACGATTTGCAAATAACAGGAGCGATTCCGTGCAAAACTTTGACTTTACCAAAATATAATTTAAGAACGAATTCAATCTAAACTTCTCTCGAGTGTGCGATATTCTCTTGACAAAGAAATAAACAAACAAACAAACAATGCGAAAGAAATAGATTTCATACCTTTTTATGTAGTCTATCTTGCTTTAGCGATACAATATGAAAACATGGCTTCCGAAAGCACGAGGCTTGTGGACAAATGCCGTGATGCTCTTCCAAGCTGCACGAAAGCGAGATTTATGGGGATTTTTGGAGAAATCCTCATAAATTAAAACTCGCTTTAGTGTGACTGTGGTGTCCTTTAAATAATTAAAGAGCAAGCTCCATGACTCGGCCTGGCCTGGGCACCAGACGCGTGCATTGATAGGGGCTCGTTTGGCGTGCAAACGAACCCCTGCCATGCTGCGAAAAATTGGGGGGGGGAATTTTGAGGAGGGATTGCAGTAGTTTCCAGATGGCTTAAAGGCCGCGCTAGGCTACCGAGGCTTGCACCCAACTTTTAAGCTCTTAAATATCAACTGTTAAAGATATGGGCGTGCATATATTAAACCGGTGCTTTCGCTACCGAGAAATGTGATTTCCTGTGTTTTCCCTTGCAGTTTATGTACTGAACGTGGTTTGGGTTTTTTCTTTTTTTTGGGGGGGGGGGGGGGGGGTGACAATATATTTTACCAGATGTCAGCTGTATCTGCGTATAAAGCTACGCTCCTGGGCTGTCAAAAAAATATATTTTGTATTAAGTACATTTAAAACAGTAAACTCTATGCGAAAATACAAAACAAAACAAAACAAAAAAAAAAGGTGCGTGAAGAGTTATTTCGGAAAGTATAAATTTGACTACTTTTCGTTAATCAGGGAGACAACTGAGATATTTCCTGTTTGTTGATCGTCTGCAGGGATGTGACAGCTTTTTTGTCGGTAAAGTGAAATGGCCGATCTATTAAAACGGTTTTTTTTTAACAATAGAAATGACAATAAACTTCGGTCAAGTTCAAGGTGCTTTGCAATGTGGGTGCAAAAACATTGTTCAGGTTTGACTGTGTTTTAGAACTTTGATAAGCTTTTGTCTCTTAATAAAATGACATCGCTCTATGGACCTGAGGTCTGTTGTTTGTACGAGCCGGGATAAAAAAGGGTACAGTTCATTTTCGGAATAATTAGATTAGCACCAACCGGTAACTGGAACCAGGCACACGGACACGCTGTGTGAGGTCTTGTTGCATGAAAACAGCAAAACCTTCCTGGCAATTTTCAGTCGCCCACAAGTTAAAATCATGGAGATGCGCAAGTTCCATTAGGTATGAATAACCTCTATTGCTGTTTTCTTGTTTCTGCAGAAACTCAGTGTATTTAATGTCCTAAGCAGGTTGTTTTCTGCACGTACCTCTGTGTTATGTTAACAGCGGGAAGCAAAGTCCTGTTCTTTGCGTTGTCCAATCAGAACCGTTTGTTTTCTACTGAACATTACGTTTTAGCTCGTGATTACATGAGCAAAGTTCACATTGCGCGGGCACTTTGCTACTGGAAGCATGGTAAGTGAATTTTTTCTCGACCCGTAAACCGTAACATGTATAACTTCTCGGTATATTCTTAACTCGCTTTTAACTTATCCCGACTGTAGGCGCAGGTGAGATCGCCAAAGGTACCTTTTCACTCACTTGCTCTTTAATAGAGCTCCGAGAAGTTTCATTTCAACCTTGACCGTGTACGCCCCTTCTTGGCCTCGGAATCTAAAACAAGTGCTCGTTTATCTCAAGAGCTCTTATACATACATGCAATTCATACACTAACATTGGTTTCTGTGTAGAAGTAGGAACCTTTTAACAAGACCGAGCCATTATCACACAATTCAGTCCCTGCAATTTTGTTTTTCGGCCATTCAAAGTAACATCGCCCCTTGACGTTTAAAGCAAACACGAATCTGTGCCCAGTTATCTGTTAGGTTCTAAGGAAAAGGAGATGAACTTCCCTTTAATCGAAGTGGCCAGTGCAAATGAACTAATTGTCGGGTTTTTTTGTTTTCCTTACGCTATAGACCCTGACTTTTTTCACCGTGCCTAAGCTCGTTTTTGGAACGCGGAATTGTTGACACAACGAATTGGTAAGTCAAATCCCTGAATCTGTCTTTGTTTAACCGTTTGACATGGCAATTTACCCAGCATAAATGCACTAATTGGTTTTAATTTCACCTTTCCGATAGAGTATTTTGGACAGGCCTGGGTTTTCGCTTCAATTTGATATGGACAGTCTCTCTCCACTAAAGGCATTTTGGTGAGTCAAATCTTCGAATTAAAATTAAGGGTTGAATACTAAACCGGGTAGGGTAGATAAACCCCTATTGGGCAAACTAAATTTTAGAGTTACGGCCTATAATTGATTTAACATGTGAAAAGTACCCATGCCAGCACAAATGCACTAATTGTTTGTGTTTTTTTAAAACCTTTCCAATAGAGAACTTTCGACAGACCTGGTTTCCGTTTGATATGAACAACTTGACAGCGCCTCTCCACTGAAAGGAATTTTGGTGAGTCAAATCTTAAAAATTTTCCATATTGAAACGCATAAAGTCAGGGGGCTGTACCTCGCTGAACCGCGCTCGAGGGTTCAGTCTTTTAAGCAAACTAAATGTCCGGGGTTGATTTTTCATAAACCTTAAGTTCAAAATTTAGGGTTGAATACCAAGCCGGGAAGGGGTTCAGCTATTGGGCAACCCCGCAAGCGGGGTTCACCACTAATTGTTTGTGTGTTTTTTTTTAAATAGAGTACTTTTGACAGACCTGGTTTCCGTTTGAATTTGATAATGAACAACTTGACAGCGCCTCTCCACTGAAAGGAATTTTGGTGAGTCAAATCATAAAAATTTTCCATATTGAAACGCATAAAGTCAGGGGGTGTGCCTCGCTGAACCGCGCTCTAGGGTTCAGTCTTTTAAGCAAACTAAATGTCTGGGGTTGATTTTTCATAAACCTTAAGTTAAAAATTTAGGGTTGAACACCAAGCCGGGAAGGGGTTCAGTTATTGGGCAACCCCGCTAGCGGGGTTCAGCCTATTAAGCAAATTAAATTACTAGGATTTGCGGTCAAGGTTCAAGGATTTATGTATAGAATTTAGTGTAAGGTTTAGGGTTAGGGTTAGGGTTAGGTTAGGTTAGGGTTAGGGTTAGGGTTAGGTTAGGGTTAGGTTAGGGTTAGGGTTAGGGTTAGGGTTAGGGTTAGGGTTAGGGTTAGGGTTAGGGTTAGGGTTAGGGTTA
>NW_028146228.1:12500-15783 GCF_977016875.1 Pavona decussata
AAAAATACTTTGTTGTAGGGAGGACTTTTGACTTGACCAAAAAAATTGGTGGTGTGAGGAGGACCTTTCACTTAGAATTAGGGTTAGGGTTAGGGTTTGGGTTAGTGTTAGGGTTAGGAAAAAGGTCTAAGTGGTTTTTTAAGGTGTTTAGAGGCTATTTATGCTATATAACGAATATTTGCTTATATACTTAAGTCACTTATTTATAGCAAAAATTTGTTCCAACCAAGTTTTTAAGGACGCTCTTTCGAACGGCAACATTCCCGATTGAAAATGGCGACCTTCCAAAATCATCACTTTGCTTCCCCCTCCATATGGGGATGAGTATTCGACTTTTTCTTTGTCAGAGTCAAGTAAACACATTGAAAATGGAATCAGCATACAAGAAAACCTAGTTTGAGGTAGGTTTTGTGCCTCCCGTGGTATTATAACCATAGAACTGCTCCTGAGGGGGGTAGGGTAGGCCTACCAAAAAGTGCATTTTTGGTTAGGTCGATAATTTCTAAAAAAAATGTGTCCCAACCAGGTTTTTTTGGACGCTCTTTCGAATGGCAACATTCGTGATTGAAAATGGCGACCTACCAAAATCGTCACTTTGCTTCCCCGTCCATATAGGGTTGAGTATTTGACTTTGCTTTCGTCAGAGTCAAGTAAACACATTGAAAATGGAATCAGCACACAAGAAAACCTAGTTTGAGGTAGGTTTTGCGCCTCCCGTGGTATTATAACCATAGAACTGCCCCTGAGGGGGGTAGGGTAGGCCCACCAAAAAGTGCACTTTTGGTTAGGTCGATAATTTCTAAAAAAATGTGTCCCAACCAGGTTTTTTTGGACGCTCTTTCGAATGGCAACATTCGTGATTGAAAATGGCGACCTACCAAAATCGTCACTTTGCTTCCCCGTCCATATAGGGTTGAGTATTTGACTTTGCTTTCGTCAGAGTCAAGTAAACACATTGAAAATGGAATCAGCACACAAGAAAACCTAGTTTGAGGTAGGTTTTGAGCCTCCCGTGGTATTATAACCATAGAACTGCCCCTGAGGGGTTAGGGTTAGGGTAAGGGTTAGAGTTAGGGTTAGCGTTAGGGTTAGGGTTAAAAACAAAAATGATGATGTGAGGAGGACCTTCTTAAAACCTAATTTCAATACACTTATTAGGGGACTAGGGGTCAGTGGACTCAGAAATGTCTTTCCTAGCAGTCTCCTTATAAGAGTATTTTTTTCTGATTTAGGTGAGTCCTCCTCACACCACCATTTTTGTTAGTCGAAAGACCTCTTCACACCACGACTTTCCTGATGGATTTCGATGTAACTGCTAGTGCTGAGAGGTGTGTCTAAAGTGGAACATGTTCCCGCAAAACCTGAGGTCTCCACTGTCTAGCGAGGTACTTACAGTGAATATAGTGAATTTATCAAAAATTGGAGAATTCTGACTTTTGCGATAAATTTTGATGTAATTGGTCGTGCTGAGACGTGTGTGAAAATTTGAACATGTTCCCGTAAAATCTGAGGTGAGAATTAGTGAGGTACTTACAGTGCGTATAGTGACAAATCTTTAAAAGCGTGAAATTATGGGATGTTGTGGCTTCAATGGGTTTTTAAGATGTCACCAGTCATTTGGCATGACTTACAAACGATTTGGCTGGTTGTGGGTTCGATTTTCAAAATTTCATTTTTTTCGCGTTTTTATTTTCTGTCTACCATATCATGCAGTCTCCTTATTAGCGTTTGGGGGTTATAGTGTGGGCAGGTTGGTCGCAAAGGTTCCGGGAGGAGCTGGCTAGTAAACCCTGTCCCTTATGTTCCACGGCGGCAAGGCGGAGAAATAGAGGGCAGAATTGACTAACGGGCAAGGAAAGTTGGGCTTGTAGCTTTCCTTTCGAAGGAGGGAAAAGATGATGCCCGAAAGCATTGTCACTGTAGTGGCAGGCAGAGTGTAGATGGAAGTTGTGTACGCTAGCCTTTGGCTAATGATAGAGACAAAAGAGCAGGAGGATATTTTCCTTCGCAGAAGCACTTTTCTTGCCTTCCTTCAGCTCGCTTGGCGAGTCTGACAGGTATGCCTGAACTGTGCACGGGTCCAGTTGTGAGAAAGACGTGGCAAACAAGACGGGGTTTCCCTTGACCGAGGGACCGTGTGGTCCGTCTGGCTCATGGGTTCCCCCCGTGGAGGCAAAATCTAAGAAAGCTTGCTCTCCCTCTGCGGAGGGGGGCCGCTTAGCAAGGAACTTCTGTTCCCTGCGGTGGATAGTTACCTGGTTGATCCTGCCAGTAGTCATATGCTTGTCTCAAAGATTAAGCCATGCATGTCTAAGTATAAGCACTTGTACTGTGAAACTGCGAATGGCTCATTAAATCAGTTATCGTTTATTTGATTGTACCATTACTACTTGGATAACCGTAGTAATTCTAGAGCTAATACATGCGAAAAGTCCCGACTTCTGGAAGGGATGTATTTATTAGATTAAAAACCAATGCGGGTTCTGCCCGGTCATTTGGTGATTCATAGTAACTGATCGAATCGCACGGCCTTGCGCTGGCGATGTTTCATTCAAATTTCTGCCCTATCAACTGTCGATGGTAAGGTAGTGGCTTACCATGGTTGCAACGGGTGACGGAGAATTAGGGTTCGATTCCGGAGAGGGAGCCTGAGAAACGGCTACCACATCCAAGGAAGGCAGCAGGCGCGCAAATTACCCAATCCTGACTCAGGGAGGTAGTGACAAGAAATAACAATACAGGGCTTTTACAAGTCTTGTAATTGGAATGAGTACAACTTAAATCCTTTAACGAGGATCCATTGGAGGACAAGTCTGGTGCCAGCACCCGCGGTAATTCCAGCTCCAATAGCGTATATTAAAGTTGTTGCAGTTAAAAAGCTCGTAGTTGGATTTCGGGATGGCTCGGCCGGTCTGCCGCAAGGTATGTTACTGGCCGGGCTGTTCTTCCTCGCAAAGACTGGGTGTGCTCTTAACTGAGTGTGCTCAGGATCTGCGACGTTTACTTTGAAAAAATTAGAGTGTTCAAAGCAAGCCAGCGCTTGAATACGTAAGCATGGAATAATGGAATAGGACTTTGGTTCTATTTTGTTGGTTTCTGGAACCGAAGTAATGATTAAGAGAGACAATTGGGGGCATTCGTATTTCGTTGTCAGAGGTGAAATTCTTGGATTTACGAAAGACGAACTACTGCGAAAGCATTTGCCAAGAGTGTTTTCATTAATCAAGAACGAAAGTTAGAGGATCGAAGACGATCAGATACCGTCCTAGTTCTAACCATAAAC
>NW_028146229.1:0-21185 GCF_977016875.1 Pavona decussata
ATGTGTGACCTGAAAAAACTAATTTTGAGGCCAGGGCGTGAATCCCTATAAAGTGATGGTAAAAGTTTCCGGCAAAGTTCTTTTCTAAACAAATTAACTCTTTGAGTGAGATAAAAAATGAACTACGACGTCGATCTGTACGGATGCCAAGGCTTGGGTAGAATGAACAATCACATACATTGAGCGTTTTTTTTTTTTTTTATTAAACAAAATTAAAATAATGAAAAGATTCCCTCGTCGTTAGTGACTTTATAGACTAATCACAAGTGTGTTTTTTCCCCCTAGCTTTTCATATTTTTTGATCATTGCCTGATCATTTTGTTGAAATAAACAACGAGATATTTCTCTATTCGTTATATGAGGTTCACTACGTACGCATGCCCAAACCTCAAGACGTACCACTTGGAAGACGGCTAATCATGTTATATATAGATGAAGCTGAATTTGAGACAGTCGGATGTGAGCGCTAGCCGAAAGGGATGTACTTATTATGGTCTAGGGGCCAGTTCATCTCTCCCTCCCTGGCTTGTCGTCAGACAAGTTATCGGACTGAGTGGCAAGATCATCCCCGCTGGCATAAGAGACCTTTGGTGCATGGGGTCAGGCTTGTGCCAGGACGGTTGTATTATTTCACAATAAAAAGTAGAGAGATTAACCCTTTAAGCCCTAACAGTGATCAGCATCAAATTTCTCCTGGTAAAATTAATGTTTATTCAATCCCTGAGGTCATGAGAATTAAGGATACGATCACCCAAGATGAATTCTCTTGATATTTTAATAACTTCTACCCAGTCGGCTTTTATAAGAAAAATATAGGGACAAGACAGGAGAGTTTGTCCTTTGATATTAGGGCTTAAAGGGTGAAAACATGACGTTTCCGCGACAACATGTCACCATTATTTTGTTTATTATTATTACTATTATTATTTTAGTAACAGGATGATCACATTGACTTTCAGGCCTTCTTTGCGATGAGAAGTCAGCGCGCCGTCAGTGGCAGCGATTGACCGATGGAACGGTATCGGCTGACTTTGCTGGGGAGCGATCTGGCGAACCACAGCGGCGCCGCTAGAAAGTTCTCTTCTGACAGGAAACAACTTAAAGATCTCAGTAAGTCTTGAACAATCGTGTTTTATTCAGTTAGCGTTTGTACTTCTCTTTCACATATCGCTAAGTAATCAAAGTGTTTAGTTAAGGCCATGTTTCTGCCGGCAATTTTTTTTCGTCTGCTGTTCAGCTGTGTTGTTGTGTTTACCTAGATTCAGTGAACTTTATCAGGGATTCGGGGCCACCTAAAATGCACAATCGACTTAAATAAACTGGTTTACTCCAGTTCTTATTATGTTCTTTCTTTCACTGTCATGTTTGCTTTAGAGCCGGAGAGCAAGATATTTTCGTATTAGCCTGATGTTATTATTCTAGCTATGAAATTGTTCGTTTCAAGAACCATCGCTTAATCAAATTTTTGGCCATTTCAGTTAAAAGAATATTTGTTTCATTACAAAAAAAAAACTTACCTTGAGCATTTCATTTCAAAGCGCCCTTTGAACAGCGCAGTGCATACGACATTATAGAACGGTATCGGCTGACTTTGCTGGGGAGCGAATCTGGCGAACCACAGCGGCGCCGCTAGAAAGTTCTCTTCTGACAGGGAAACAACTTAAAGGTCTCAGTAAGTCTTGAACAATCGTGTTTTATTCAGTTAGAGTTTGTATTTCTCTTTCACATATCGCTAAGTAATCAAAGTGTTTAGTTAAGGCCATGTTTTTGCCGGCAATATTTTTGGTCTGCTGTTCAGCTGTGTTGTTGTGTTTAACTAGATTCAGTGAACTTTATTCAGGGATTCGGGGCCACCTAAAATGCACAATCGACTTAAATGAACTGGTTTACTCCAGTTCTTATTATGTTGTTTCTTTTCACTGTCATGTTTGCTTTAGAGCCGGAGAACGAAATATTTCGTATTAGCCTGATGTTATTATCTAGCTGTGAAGTTGTTCGTTTCAAGAACCATCGCTTAATTAACTTGTGTTTTGATGTGTTGTTATTGTCGCACTTCTTTGTGTCAAAACGTCCTTTCAGTTAACATACCGTAAGTTAAGTTTACCTAGCTAATCAACACAATCAGACTTTCCGCGAATGTCTTAGGTTACTTTCTAGAATTGCGTGAAAATTTTGCCTAGCCCGTCGCTCGAGATGCTCGCATTTGTCAAAACTAATTATATGACGAGTTGTTGTCAAAATGATGTTTTTTCTCATTTGAAGTTGAATTGTTCAGTTCAGAGAAATCAAATTTTGGGCCATTTAGTTAAAAGAATATTCTTTCATTACAAAAAAAAACTTAGCTTGAGCATTTCATTTCAAAGCGCCTTTGAACAGCGCAGTGCATACGACATTATAGAACACGCTCAATGTTTGGAGGTCAAAAACCTGCTTAATTTTCGAAGTTACGGCCTAAAAAATTCTTTAGTAGACAGATGATCTAAGTTGGTTTCATACTTATCCAACCGTGCGTTAGTAAGATATCAGCCGTTCTTGCAATCAACAGCCCTAATTCTTACTTAGCGTGCTGGTTGATCATTAACTATTATGACATGTGTGACCTGAAAAAACTAATTTTGAGGCCAGGGCGTGAATCCCTATAAAGTGATGGTAAAAGTTTCCGGCAAAGTTCTTTTCTAAACAAATTAACTCTTTGAGTGAGATAAAAAATGAACTACGACGTCGATCTGTACGGATGCCAAGGCTTGGGTAGAATGAACAATCACATACATTGAGCGTTTTTTTTTTTATTAAACAAAATTAAAATAATGAAAAGATTCCCTCGTCGTTAAGTGACTTTATAGACTAATCACAAGTGTGTTTTTTCCCCCTAGCTTTTCATATTTTTGATCATTGCCTGATCATTTTGTTGAAATAAACAACGAGATATTTCTCTATTCGTTATATGAGGTTCACTACGTACGCATGCCCAAACCTCAAGACGTACCACTTGGAAGACGGCTAATCATGTTATATATAGATGAAGCTGAATTTGAGACAGTCGGATGTGAGCGCTAGCCGAAAGGGATGTACTTATTATGGTCTAGGGGCCAGTTCATCTCTCCCTCCCTGGCTTGTCGTCAGACAAGTTATCGGACTGAGTGGCAAGATCATCCCCGCTGGCATAAGAGACCTTTGGTGCATGGGGTCAGGCTTGTGCCAGGACGGTTGTATTATTTCACAATAAAAAGTAGAGAGATTAACCCTTTAAGCCCTAACAGTGATCAGCATCAAATTTCTCCTGGTAAAATTAATGTTTATTCAATCCCTGAGGTCATGAGAATTAAGGATACGATCACCCAAGATGAATTCTCTTGATATTTTAATAACTTCTACCCAGTCGGCTTTTATAAGAAAAATATAGGGACAAGACAGGAGAGTTTGTCCTTTGATATTAGGGCTTAAAGGGTGAAAACATGACGTTTCCGCGACAACATGTCACCATTATTTTGTTTATTATTATTACTATTGTTATTTTAGTAACAGGATGATCACATTGACTTTCAGGCCTTCTTTGCGATGAGAAGTCAGCGCGCCGTCAGTGGCAGCGATTGATCGATGGAACGGTATCGGCTGACTTTGCTGGGGAGCGAATCTGGCGAACCACAGCGGCGCCGCTAGAAAGTTCTCTTCTGACAGGAAACAACTTAAAGATCTCAGTAAGTCTTGAACAATCGTGTTTTATTCAGTTAGAGTTGGTACTTCTCTTTCACATATCGCTAAGTAATCAAAGTGTTTAGTTAAGGCCATGTTTCTGCCGGCAATTTTTTTCGTCTGCTGTTCAGCTGTGTTGTTGTGTTTAACTAGATTCAGTGAACTTTATTCAGGGATTCGGGGCCACCTAAAATGCACAATCGACTTAAATAAACTGGTTTACTCCAGTTCTTATTATGTTCTTTCTTTTCACTGTCATGTTTGCTTTAGAGCCGGAGAGCAAGATATTTTCGTATTAGCCTGATGTTATTATTCTAGCTATGAAATTGTTCGTTTCAAGAACCATCGCTTAATCAAATTTTTGGCCATTTCAGTTAAAAGAATATTTGTTTCATTACAAAAAAAAACTTACCTTGAGCATTTCATTTCAAAGCGCCCTTTGAACAGCGCAGTGCATACGACATTATAGAACGGTATCGGCTGACTTTGCTGGGGAGCGAATCTGGCGAACCACAGCGGCGCCGCTAGAAAGTTCTCTTCTGACAGGGAAACAACTTAAAGGTCTCAGTAAGTCTTGAACAATCGTGTTTTATTCAGTTAGAGTTTGTATTTCTCTTTCACATATCGCTAAGTAATCAAAGTGTTTAGTTAAGGCCATGTTTTTGCCGGCAATATTTTTGGTCTGCTGTTCAGCTGTGTTGTTGTGTTTAACTAGATTCAGTGAACTTTATTCAGGGATTCGGGGCCACCTAAAATGCACAATCGACTTAAATGAACTGGTTTACTCCAGTTCTTATTATGTTGTTTCTTTTCACTGTCATGTTTGCTTTAGAGCCGGAGAACGAAATATTTTCGTATTAGCCTGATGTTATTATCTAGCTGTGAAGTTGTTCGTTTCAAGAACCATCGCTTAATTAACTTGTGTTTTGATGTGTTGTTATTGTCGCACTTCTTTGTGTCAAAACGTCCTTTCAGTTAAATACCGTAAGTTAAGTTTACCTAGCTAATCAACACAATCAGACTTTCCGCGAATGTCTTAGTTACTTTCTAGAATTGCGTGAAAATTTTGCCTAGCCCGTCGCTCGAGATGCTCGCATTTGTCAAAACTAATTATATGACGAGTTGTTGTCAAAATGATGTTTTTTCTCATTTGAAGTTGAATTGTTCAGTTCAGAGAAATCAAATTTTGGGCCATTTTAGTTAAAAGAATATTTCTTTCATTACAAAAAAAAAACTTAGCTTGAGCATTTCATTTCAAAGCGCCCTTTGAACAGCGCAGTGCATACGACATTATAGAACACGCTCAATGTTTGGAGGTCAAAAACCTGCTTAATTTTCGAAGTTTACGGCCTAAAAAATTCTTTAGTAGACAGATCTAAGTTGGTTTCATACTTATCCAACCGTGCGTTAGTAAGATATCAGCCGTTCTTGCAATCAACAGCCCTAATTCTTACTTAGCGTGCTGGTTGATCATTAACTATTATGACATGTGTGACCTGAAAAAACTAATTTTGAGGCCAGGGCGTGAATCCCTATAAAGTGATGGTAAAAGTTTCCGGCAAAGTTCTTTTCTAAACAAATTAACTCTTTGAGTGAGATAAAAAATGAACTACGACGTCGATCTGTACGGATGCCAAGGCTTGGGTAGAATGAACAATCACATACATTGAGCGTTTTTTTTTTTTATTAAACAAAATTAAAATAATGAAAAGATTCCCTCGTCGTTAAGTGACTTTATAGACTAATCACAAGTGTGTTTTTTCCCCCTAGCTTTTCATATTTTTGATCATTGCCTGATCATTTTGTTGAAATAAACAACGAGATATTTCTCTATTCGTTATATGAGGTTCACTACGTACGCATGCCCAAACCTCAAGACGTACCACTTGGAAGACGGCTAATCATGTTATATATAGATGAAGCTGAATTTGAGACAGTCGGATGTGAGCGCTAGCCGAAAGGGATGTACTTATTATGGTCTAGGGGCCAGTTCATCTCTCCCTCCCTGGCTTGTCGTCAGACAAGTTATCGGACTGAGTGGCAAGATCATCCCCGCTGGCATAAGAGACCTTTGGTGCATGGGGTCAGGCTTGTGCCAGGACGGTTGTATTATTTCACAATAAAAAGTAGAGAGATTAACCCTTTAAGCCCTAACAGTGATCAGCATCAAATTTCTCCTGGTAAAATTAATGTTTATTCAATCCCTGAGGTCATGAGAATTAAGGATACGATCACCCAAGATGAATTCTCTTGATATTTTAATAACTTCTACCCAGTCGGCTTTTATAAGAAAAATATAGGGACAAGACAGGAGAGTTTGTCCTTTGATATTAGGGCTTAAAGGGTGAAAACATGACGTTTCCGCGACAACATGTCACCATTATTTTGTTTATTATTATTACTATTATTATTTTAGTAACAGGATGATCACATTGACTTTCAGGCCTTCTTTGCGATGAGAAGTCAGCGCGCCGTCAGTGGCAGCGATTGATCGATGGAACGGTATCGGCTGACTTTGCTGGGGAGCGAATCTGGCGAACCACAGCGGCGCCGCTAGAAAGTTCTCTTCTGACAGGAAACAACTTAAAGATCTCAGTAAGTCTTGAACAATCGTGTTTTATTCAGTTAGAGTTTGTACTTCTCTTTCACATATCGCTAAGTAATCAAAGTGTTTAGTTAAGGCCATGTTTCTGCCGGCAATTTTTTTCGTCTGCTGTTCAGCTGTGTTGTTGTGTTTAACTAGATTCAGTGAACTTTATTCAGGGATTCGGGGCCACCTAAAATGCACAATCGACTTAAATAAACTGGTTTACTCCAGTTCTTATTATGTTCTTTCTTTTCACTGTCATGTTTGCTTTAGAGCCGGAGAGCAAGATATTTTCGTATTAGCCTGATGTTATTATTCTAGCTATGAAATTGTTCGTTTCAAGAACCATCGCTTAATCAAATTTTTGGCCATTTCAGTTAAAAGAATATTTGTTTCATTACAAAAAAAAACTTACCTTGAGCATTTCATTTCAAAGCGCCCTTTGAACAGCGCAGTGCATACGACATTATAGAACGGTATCGGCTGACTTTGCTGGGGAGCGAATCTGGCGAACCACAGCGGCGCCGCTAGAAAGTTCTCTTCTGACAGGGAAACAACTTAAAGGTCTCAGTAAGTCTTGAACAATCGTGTTTTATTCAGTTAGAGTTTGTATTTCTCTTTCACATATCGCTAAGTAATCAAAGTGTTTAGTTAAGGCCATGTTTTTGCCGGCAATATTTTTGGTCTGCTGTTCAGCTGTGTTGTTGTGTTTAACTAGATTCAGTGAACTTTATTCAGGGATTCGGGGCCACCTAAAATGCACAATCGACTTAAATGAACTGGTTTACTCCAGTTCTTATTATGTTGTTTCTTTTCACTGTCATGTTTGCTTTAGAGCCGGAGAACGAAATATTTTCGTATTAGCCTGATGTTATTATCTAGCTGTGAAGTTGTTCGTTTCAAGAACCATCGCTTAATTAACTTGTGTTTTGATGTGTTGTTATTGTCGCACTTCTTTGTGTCAAAACGTCCTTTCAGTTAAATACTGTAAGTTAAGTTTACCTAGCTAATCAACACAATCAGACTTTCCGCGAATGTCTTAGTTACTTTCTAGAATTGCGTGAAAATTTTGCCTAGCCCGTCGCTCGAGATGCTCGCATTTGTCAAAACTAATTATATGACGAGTTGTTGTCAAAATGATGTTTTTTCTCATTTGAAGTTGAATTGTTCCAGTTCAGAGAAATCAAATTTTGGGCCATTTTAGTTAAAAGAATATTTCTTTCATTACAAAAAAAAAACTTAGCTTGAGCATTTCATTTCAAAGCGCCCTTTGAACAGCGCAGTGCATACGACATTATAGAACACGCTCAATGTTTGGAGGTCAAAAACCTGCTTAATTTTCGAAGTTTACGGCCTAAAAAATTCTTTAGTAGACAGATCTAAGTTGGTTTCATACTTATCCAACCGTGCGTTAGTAAGATATCAGCCGTTCTTGCAATCAACAGCCCTAATTCTTACTTAGCGTGCTGGTTGATCATTAACTATTATGACATGTGTGACCTGAAAAAACTAATTTTGAGGCCAGGGCGTGAATCCCTATAAAGTGATGGTAAAAGTTTCCGGCAAAGTTCTTTTCTAAACAAATTAACTCTTTGAGTGAGATAAAAAATGAACTACGACGTCGATCTGTACGGATGCCAAGGCTTGGGTAGAATGAACAATCACATACATTGAGCGTTTTTTTTTTTTTTTTATTAAACAAAATTAAAATAATGAAAAGATTCCCTCGTCGTTAAGTGACTTTATAGACTAATCACAAGTGTGTTTTTTCCCCCTAGCTTTTCATATTTTTGATCATTGCCTGATCATTTTGTTGAAATAAACAACGAGATATTTCTCTATTCGTTATATGAGGTTCACTACGTACGCATGCCCAAACCTCAAGACGTACCACTTGGAAGACGGCTAATCATGTTATATATAGATGAAGCTGAATTTGAGACAGTCGGATGTGAGCGCTAGCCGAAAGGGATGTACTTATTATGGTCTAGGGGCCAGTTCATCTCTCCCTCCCTGGCTTGTCGTCAGACAAGTTATCGGAGACTGAGTGGCAAGATCATCCCCGCTGGCATAAGAGACCTTTGGTGCATGGGGTCAGGCTTGTGCCAGGACGGTTGTATTATTTCACAATAAAAAGTAGAGAGATTAACCCTTTAAGCCCTAACAGTGATCAGCATCAAATTTCTCCTGGTAAAATTAATGTTTATTCAATCCCTGAGGTCATGAGAATTAAGGATACGATCACCCAAGATGAATTCTCTTGATATTTTAATAACTTCTACCCAGTCGGCTTTTATAAGAAAAATATAGGGACAAGACAGGAGAGTTTGTCCTTTGATATTAGGGCTTAAAGGGTGAAAACATGACGTTTCCGCGACAACATGTCACCATTATTTTGTTTATTATTATTACTATTATTATTTTAGTAACAGGATGATCACATTGACTTTCAGGCCTTCTTTGCGATGAGAAGTCAGCGCGCGCGCCGTCAGTGGCAGCGATTGATCGATGGAACGGTATCGGCTGACTTTGCTGGGGAGCGAATCTGGCGAACCACAGCGGCGCCGCTAGAAAGTTCTCTTCTGACAGGAAACAACTTAAAGATCTCAGTAAGTCTTGAACAATCGTGTTTTATTCAGTTAGCGTTTGTACTTCTCTTTCACATATCGCTAAGTAATCAAAGTGTTTAGTTAAGGCCATGTTTCTAGATCTGCCGGCAATTTTTTTGGTCTGCTGTTCAGCTGTGTTGTTGTGTTTAACTAGATTCAGTGAACTTTATTCAGGGATTCGGGGCCACCTAAAATGCACAATCGACTTAAATGAACTGGTTTACTCCAGTTCTTATTATGTTCTTTCTTTTCACTGTCATGTTTGCTTTAGAGCCGGAGAGCAAGATATTTTCGTATTAGCCTGATGTTATTATTCTAGCTATGAAATTGTTCGTTTCAAGAACCATCGCTTAATCAAATTTTTGGCCATTTCAGTTAAAAGAATATTTGTTTCATTACAAAAAAAAACTTACCTTGAGCATTTCATTTCAAAGCGCCCTTTGAACAGCGCAGTGCATACGACATTATAGAACGGTATCGGCTGACTTTGCTGGGGAGCGAATCTGGCGAACCACAGCGGCGCCGCTAGAAAGTTCTCTTCTGACAGGGAAACAACTTAAAGGTCTCAGTAAGTCTTGAACAATCGTGTTTTATTCAGTTAGAGTTTGTATTTCTCTTTCACATATCGCTAAGTAATCAAAGTGTTTAGTTAAGGCCATGTTTTTGCCGGCAATATTTTTGGTCTGCTGTTCAGCTGTGTTGTTGTGTTTAACTAGATTCAGTGAACTTTATTCAGGGATTCGGGGCCACCTAAAATGCACAATCGACTTAAATGAACTGGTTTACTCCAGTTCTTATTATGTTGTTTCTTTTCACTGTCATGTTTGCTTTAGAGCCGGAGAACGAAATATTTTCGTATTAGCCTGATGTTATTATCTAGCTGTGAAGTTGTTCGTTTCAAGAACCATCGCTTAATTAACTTGTGTTTTGATGTGTTGTTATTGTCGCACTTCTTTGTGTCAAAACGTCCTTTCAGTTAAATACCGTAAGTTAAGTTTACCTAGCTAATCAACACAATCAGACTTTCCGCGAATGTCTTAGTTACTTTCTAGAATTGCGTGAAAATTTTGCCTAGCCCGTCGCTCGAGATGCTCGCATTTGTCAAAACTAATTATATGACGAGTTGTTGTCAAAATGATGTTTTTTCTCATTTGAAGTTGAATTGTTCCAGTTCAGAGAAATCAAATTTTGGGCCATTTTAGTTAAAAGAATATTTCTTTCATTACAAAAAAAAACTTAGCTTGAGCATTTCATTTCAAAGCGCCCTTTGAACAGCGCAGTGCATACGACATTATAGAACACGCTCAATGTTTGGAGGTCAAAAACCTGCTTAATTTTCGAAGTTTACGGCCTAAAAAATTCTTTAGTAGACAGATCTAAGTTGGTTTCATACTTATCCAACCGTGCGTTAGTAAGATATCAGCCGTTCTTGCAATCAACAGCCCTAATTCTTACTTAGCGTGCTGGTTGATCATTAACTATTATGACATGTGTGACCTGAAAAAACTAATTTTGAGGCCAGGGCGTGAATCCCTATAAAGTGATGGTAAAAGTTTCCGGCAAAGTTCTTTTCTAAACAAATTAACTCTTTGAGTGAGATAAAAAATGAACTACGACGTCGATCTGTACGGATGCCAAGGCTTGGGTAGAATGAACAATCACATACATTGAGCGTTTTTTTTTTTTTTTTTATTAAACAAAATTAAAATAATGAAAAGATTCCCTCGTCGTTAAGTGACTTTATAGACTAATCACAAGTGTGTTTTTTCCCCCTAGCTTTTCATATTTTTGATCATTGCCTGATCATTTTGTTGAAATAAACAACGAGATATTTCTCTATTCGTTATATGAGGTTCACTACGTACGCATGCCCAAACCTCAAGACGTACCACTTGGAAGACGGCTAATCATGTTATATATAGATGAAGCTGAATTTGAGACAGTCGGATGTGAGCGCTAGCCGAAAGGGATGTACTTATTATGGTCTAGGGGCCAGTTCATCTCTCCCTCCCTGGCTTGTCGTCAGACAAGTTATCGGACTGAGTGGCAAGATCATCCCCGCTGGCATAAGAGACCTTTGGTGCATGGGGTCAGGCTTGTGCCAGGACGGTTGTATTATTTCACAATAAAAAGTAGAGAGATTAACCCTTTAAGCCCTAACAGTGATCAGCATCAAATTTCTCCTGGTAAAATTAATGTTTATTCAATCCCTGAGGTCATGAGAATTAAGGATACGATCACCCAAGATGAATTCTCTTGATATTTTAATAACTTCTACCCAGTCGGCTTTTATAAGAAAAATATAGGGACAAGACAGGAGAGTTTGTCCTTTGATATTAGGGCTTAAAGGGTGAAAACATGACGTTTCCGCGACAACATGTCACCATTATTTTGTTTATTATTATTACTATTATTATTTTAGTAACAGGATGATCACATTGACTTTCAGGCCTTCTTTGCGATGAGAAGTCAGCGCGCGCGCCGTCAGTGGCAGCGATTGATCGATGGAACGGTATCGGCTGACTTTGCTGGGGAGCGAATCTGGCGAACCACAGCGGCGCCGCTAGAAAGTTCTCTTCTGACAGGAAACAACTTAAAGATCTCAGTAAGTCTTGAACAATCGTGTTTTATTCAGTTAGCGTTTGTACTTCTCTTTCACATATCGCTAAGTAATCAAAGTGTTTAGTTAAGGCCATGTTTCTAGATCTGCCGGCAATTTTTTTGGTCTGCTGTTCAGCTGTGTTGTTGTGTTTAACTAGATTCAGTGAACTTTATTCAGGGATTCGGGGCCACCTAAAATGCACAATCGACTTAAATGAACTGGTTTACTCCAGTTCTTATTATGTTCTTTCTTTTCACTGTCATGTTTGCTTTAGAGCCGGAGAGCAAGATATTTTCGTATTAGCCTGATGTTATTATTCTAGCTATGAAATTGTTCGTTTCAAGAACCATCGCTTAATCAAATTTTTGGCCATTTCAGTTAAAAGAATATTTGTTTCATTACAAAAAAAAACTTACCTTGAGCATTTCATTTCAAAGCGCCCTTTGAACAGCGCAGTGCATACGACATTATAGAACGGTATCGGCTGACTTTGCTGGGGAGCGAATCTGGCGAACCACAGCGGCGCCGCTAGAAAGTTCTCTTCTGACAGGGAAACAACTTAAAGGTCTCAGTAAGTCTTGAACAATCGTGTTTTATTCAGTTAGAGTTTGTATTTCTCTTTCACATATCGCTAAGTAATCAAAGTGTTTAGTTAAGGCCATGTTTTTGCCGGCAATATTTTTGGTCTGCTGTTCAGCTGTGTTGTTGTGTTTAACTAGATTCAGTGAACTTTATTCAGGGATTCGGGGCCACCTAAAATGCACAATCGACTTAAATGAACTGGTTTACTCCAGTTCTTATTATGTTGTTTCTTTTCACTGTCATGTTTGCTTTAGAGCCGGAGAACGAAATATTTTCGTATTAGCCTGATGTTATTATCTAGCTGTGAAGTTGTTCGTTTCAAGAACCATCGCTTAATTAACTTGTGTTTTGATGTGTTGTTATTGTCGCACTTCTTTGTGTCAAAACGTCCTTTCAGTTAAATACCGTAAGTTAAGTTTACCTAGCTAATCAACACAATCAGACTTTCCGCGAATGTCTTAGTTACTTTCTAGAATTGCGTGAAAATTTTGCCTAGCCCGTCGCTCGAGATGCTCGCATTTGTCAAAACTAATTATATGACGAGTTGTTGTCAAAATGATGTTTTTTCTCATTTGAAGTTGAATTTTCCAGTTCAGAGAAATCAAATTTTGGGCCATTTTAGTTAAAAGAATATTTCTTTCATTACAAAAAAAAACTTAGCTTGAGCATTTCATTTCAAAGCGCCCTTTGAACAGCGCAGTGCATACGACATTATAGAACACGCTCAATGTTTGGAGGTCAAAAACCTGCTTAATTTTCGAAGTTTACGGCCTAAAAAATTCTTTAGTAGACAGATCTAAGTTGGTTTCATACTTATCCAACCGTGCGTTAGTAAGATATCAGCCGTTCTTGCAATCAACAGCCCTAATTCTTACTTAGCGTGCTGGTTGATCATTAACTATTATGACATGTGTGACCTGAAAAAACTAATTTTGAGGCCAGGGCGTGAATCCCTATAAAGTGATGGTAAAAGTTTCCGGCAAAGTTCTTTTCTAAACAAATTAACTCTTTGAGTGAGATAAAAAATGAACTACGACGTCGATCTGTACGGATGCCAAGGCTTGGGTAGAATGAACAATCACATACATTGAGCGTTTTTTTTTTTTTTTTTATTAAACAAAATTAAAATAATGAAAAGATTCCCTCGTCGTTAAGTGACTTTATAGACTAATCACAAGTGTGTTTTTTCCCCCTAGCTTTTCATATTTTTGATCATTGCCTGATCATTTTGTTGAAATAAACAACGAGATATTTCTCTATTCGTTATATGAGGTTCACTACGTACGCATGCCCAAACCTCAAGACGTACCACTTGGAAGACGGCTAATCATGTTATATATAGATGAAGCTGAATTTGAGACAGTCGGATGTGAGCGCTAGCCGAAAGGGATGTACTTATTATGGTCTAGGGGCCAGTTCATCTCTCCCTCCCTGGCTTGTCGTCAGACAAGTTATCGGACTGAGTGGCAAGATCATCCCCGCTGGCATAAGAGACCTTTGGTGCATGGGGTCAGGCTTGTGCCAGGACGGTTGTATTATTTCACAATAAAAAGTAGAGAGATTAACCCTTTAAGCCCTAACAGTGATCAGCATCAAATTTCTCCTGGTAAAATTAATGTTTATTCAATCCCTGAGGTCATGAGAATTAAGGATACGATCACCCAAGATGAATTCTCTTGATATTTTAATAACTTCTACCCAGTCGGCTTTTATAAGAAAAATATAGGGACAAGACAGGAGAGTTTGTCCTTTGATATTAGGGCTTAAAGGGTGAAAACATGACGTTTCCGCGACAACATGTCACCATTATTTTGTTTATTATTATTACTATTATTATTTTAGTAACAGGATGATCACATTGACTTTCAGGCCTTCTTTGCGATGAGAAGTCAGCGCGCGCGCCGTCAGTGGCAGCGATTGATCGATGGAACGGTATCGGCTGACTTTGCTGGGGAGCGAATCTGGCGAACCACAGCGGCGCCGCTAGAAAGTTCTCTTCTGACAGGAAACAACTTAAAGATCTCAGTAAGTCTTGAACAATCGTGTTTTATTCAGTTAGCGTTTGTACTTCTCTTTCACATATCGCTAAGTAATCAAAGTGTTTAGTTAAGGCCATGTTTCTAGATCTGCCGGCAATTTTTTTGGTCTGCTGTTCAGCTGTGTTGTTGTGTTTAACTAGATTCAGTGAACTTTATTCAGGGATTCGGGGCCACCTAAAATGCACAATCGACTTAAATGAACTGGTTTACTCCAGTTCTTATTATGTTCTTTCTTTTCACTGTCATGTTTGCTTTAGAGCCGGAGAGCAAGATATTTTCGTATTAGCCTGATGTTATTATTCTAGCTATGAAATTGTTCGTTTCAAGAACCATCGCTTAATCAAATTTTTGGCCATTTCAGTTAAAAGAATATTTGTTTCATTACAAAAAAAAACTTACCTTGAGCATTTCATTTCAAAGCGCCCTTTGAACAGCGCAGTGCATACGACATTATAGAACGGTATCGGCTGACTTTGCTGGGGAGCGAATCTGGCGAACCACAGCGGCGCCGCTAGAAAGTTCTCTTCTGACAGGAGAAACAACTTAAAGGTCTCAGTAAGTCTTGAACAATCGTGTTTTATTCAGTTAGAGTTTGTATTTCTCTTTCACATATCGCTAAGTAATCAAAGTGTTTAGTTAAGGCCATGTTTTTGCCGGCAATATTTTTGGTCTGCTGTTCAGCTGTGTTGTTGTGTTTAACTAGATTCAGTGAACTTTATTCAGGGATTCGGGGCCACCTAAAATGCACAATCGACTTAAATGAACTGGTTTACTCCAGTTCTTATTATGTTGTTTCTTTTCACTGTCATGTTTGCTTTAGAGCCGGAGAACGAAATATTTTCGTATTAGCCTGATGTTATTATCTAGCTGTGAAGTTGTTCGTTTCAAGAACCATCGCTTAATTAACTTGTGTTTTGATGTGTTGTTATTGTCGCACTTCTTTGTGTCAAAACGTCCTTTCAGTTAAATACCGTAAGTTAAGTTTACCTAGCTAATCAACACAATCAGACTTTCCGCGAATGTCTTAGTTACTTTCTAGAATTGCGTGAAAATTTTGCCTAGCCCGTCGCTCGAGATGCTCGCATTTGTCAAAACTAATTATATGACGAGTTGTTGTCAAAATGATGTTTTTTCTCATTTGAAGTTGAATTTTCCAGTTCAGAGAAATCAAATTTTGGGCCATTTTAGTTAAAAGAATATTTCTTTCATTACAAAAAAAAACTTAGCTTGAGCATTTCATTTCAAAGCGCCCTTTGAACAGCGCAGTGCATACGACATTATAGAACACGCTCAATGTTTGGAGGTCAAAAACCTGCTTAATTTTCGAAGTTTACGGCCTAAAAAATTCTTTAGTAGACAGATCTAAGTTGGTTTCATACTTATCCAACCGTGCGTTAGTAAGATATCAGCCGTTCTTGCAATCAACAGCCCTAATTCTTACTTAGCGTGCTGGTTGATCATTAACTATTATGACATGTGTGACCTGAAAAAACTAATTTTGAGGCCAGGGCGTGAATCCCTATAAAGTGATGGTAAAAGTTTCCGGCAAAGTTCTTTTCTAAACAAATTAACTCTTTGAGTGAGATAAAAAATGAACTACGACGTCGATCTGTACGGATGCCAAGGCTTGGGTAGAATGAACAATCACATACATTGAGCGTTTTTTTTTTTTTTTTTATTAAACAAAATTAAAATAATGAAAAGATTCCCTCGTCGTTAAGTGACTTTATAGACTAATCACAAGTGTGTTTTTTCCCCCTAGCTTTTCATATTTTTGATCATTGCCTGATCATTTTGTTGAAATAAACAACGAGATATTTCTCTATTCGTTATATGAGGTTCACTACGTACGCATGCCCAAACCTCAAGACGTACCACTTGGAAGACGGCTAATCATGTTATATATAGATGAAGCTGAATTTGAGACAGTCGGATGTGAGCGCTAGCCGAAAGGGATGTACTTATTATGGTCTAGGGGCCAGTTCATCTCTCCCTCCCTGGCTTGTCGTCAGACAAGTTATCGGACTGAGTGGCAAGATCATCCCCGCTGGCATAAGAGACCTTTGGTGCATGGGGTCAGGCTTGTGCCAGGACGGTTGTATTATTTCACAATAAAAAGTAGAGAGATTAACCCTTTAAGCCCTAACAGTGATCAGCATCAAATTTCTCCTGGTAAAATTAATGTTTATTCAATCCCTGAGGTCATGAGAATTAAGGATACGATCACCCAAGATGAATTCTCTTGATATTTTAATAACTTCTACCCAGTCGGCTTTTATAAGAAAAATATAGGGACAAGACAGGAGAGTTTGTCCTTTGATATTAGGGCTTAAAGGGTGAAAACATGACGTTTCCGCGACAACATGTCACCATTATTTTGTTTATTATTATTACTATTATTATTTTAGTAACAGGATGATCACATTGACTTTCAGGCCTTCTTTGCGATGAGAAGTCAGCGCGCGCGCCGTCAGTGGCAGCGATTGATCGATGGAACGGTATCGGCTGACTTTGCTGGGGAGCGAATCTGGCGAACCACAGCGGCGCCGCTAGAAAGTTCTCTTCTGACAGGAAACAACTTAAAGATCTCAGTAAGTCTTGAACAATCGTGTTTTATTCAGTTAGCGTTTGTACTTCTCTTTCACATATCGCTAAGTAATCAAAGTGTTTAGTTAAGGCCATGTTTCTAGATCTGCCGGCAATTTTTTTGGTCTGCTGTTCAGCTGTGTTGTTGTGTTTAACTAGATTCAGTGAACTTTATTCAGGGATTCGGGGCCACCTAAAATGCACAATCGACTTAAATGAACTGGTTTACTCCAGTTCTTATTATGTTCTTTCTTTTCACTGTCATGTTTGCTTTAGAGCCGGAGAGCAAGATATTTTCGTATTAGCCTGATGTTATTATTCTAGCTATGAAATTGTTCGTTTCAAGAACCATCGCTTAATCAAATTTTTGGCCATTTCAGTTAAAAGAATATTTGTTTCATTACAAAAAAAAACTTACCTTGAGCATTTCATTTCAAAGCGCCCTTTGAACAGCGCAGTGCATACGACATTATAGAACGGTATCGGCTGACTTTGCTGGGGAGCGAATCTGGCGAACCACAGCGGCGCCGCTAGAAAGTTCTCTTCTGACAGGGAAACAACTTAAAGGTCTCAGTAAGTCTTGAACAATCGTGTTTTATTCAGTTAGAGTTTGTATTTCTCTTTCACATATCGCTAAGTAATCAAAGTGTTTAGTTAAGGCCATGTTTTTGCCGGCAATATTTTTGGTCTGCTGTTCAGCTGTGTTGTTGTGTTTAACTAGATTCAGTGAACTTTATTCAGGGATTCGGGGCCACCTAAAATGCACAATCGACTTAAATGAACTGGTTTACTCCAGTTCTTATTATGTTGTTTCTTTTCACTGTCATGTTTGCTTTAGAGCCGGAGAACGAAATATTTTCGTATTAGCCTGATGTTATTATCTAGCTGTGAAGTTGTTCGTTTCAAGAACCATCGCTTAATTAACTTGTGTTTTGATGTGTTGTTATTGTCGCACTTCTTTGTGTCAAAACGTCCTTTCAGTTAAATACCGTAAGTTAAGTTTACCTAGCTAATCAACACAATCAGACTTTCCGCGAATGTCTTAGTTACTTTCTAGAATTGCGTGAAAATTTTGCCTAGCCCGTCGCTCGAGATGCTCGCATTTGTCAAAACTAATTATATGACGAGTTGTTGTCAAAATGATGTTTTTTCTCATTTGAAGTTGAATTGTTCAGTTCAGAGAAATCAAATTTTGGGCCATTTTAGTTAAAAGAATATTTCTTTCATTACAAAAAAAAACTTAGCTTGAGCATTTCATTTCAAAGCGCCCTTTGAACAGCGCAGTGCATACGACATTATAGAACACGCTCAATGTTTGGAGGTCAAAAACCTGCTTAATTTTCGAAGTTTACGGCCTAAAAAATTCTTTAGTAGACAGATCTAAGTTGGTTTCATACTTATCCAACCGTGCGTTAGTAAGATATCAGCCGTTCTTGCAATCAACAGCCCTAATTCTTACTTAGCGTGCTGGTTGATCATTAACTATTATGACATGTGTGACCTGAAAAAACTATTTTTGAGGCCAGGGCGTGAATCCCTATAAAGTGATGGTAAAAGTTTCCGGCAAAGTTCTTTTCTAAACAAATTAACTCTTTGAGTGAGATAAAAAATGAACTACGACGTCGATTTGTACGGATGCCAAGGCTTGGGTAGAATGAACAATCACATACATTGAGCGTTTTTTTTTTTTTTTTATTAAACAAAATTAAAATAATGAAAAGATTCCCTCGTCGTTAAGTGACTTTATAGACTAATCACAAGTGTGTTTTTTCCCCCTAGCTTTTCATATTTTTGATCATTGCCTGATCATTTTGTTGAAATAAACAACGAGATTTTTCTCTATTCGTTATATGAGGTTCACTACGTACGCATGCCCAAACCTCAAGACGTACCACTTGGAAAACGGCTAATCATGTTATATATAGATGAAGCTGAATTTGAGACAGTCGGATGTGAGCGCTAGCCGAAAGGGATGTACTTATTATGGTCTAGGGGCCAGTTCATCTCTCCCTCCCTGGCTTGTCGTCAGACAAGTTATCGGACTGAGTGGCAAGATCATCCCCGCTGGCATAAGAGACCTTTGGTGCATGGGGTCAGGCTTGTGCCAGGACGGTTGTATTATTTCACAATAAAAAGTAGAGAGATTAACCCTTTAAGCCCTAACAGTGATCAGCATCAAATTTCTCCTGGTAAAATTAATGTTTATTCAATCCCTGAGGTCATGAGAATTAAGGATACGATCACCCAAGATGAATTCTCTTGATATTTTAATAACTTCTACCCAGTCGGCTTTTATAAGAAAAATATAGGGACAAGACAGGAGAGTTTGTCCTTTGATATTAGGGCTTAAAGGGTGAAAACATGACGTTTCCGCGACAACATGTCACCATTATTTTGTTTATTATTATTACTATTATTATTTTAGTAACAGGATGATCACATTGACTTTCAGGCCTTCTTTGCGATGAGAAGTCAGCGCGCCGTCAGTGGCAGCGATTGATCGATGGAACGGTATCGGCTGACTTTGCTGGGGAGCGAATCTGGCGAACCACAGCGGCGCCGCTAGAAAGTTCTCTTCTGACAGGAAACAACTTAAAGATCTCAGTAAGTCTTGAACAATCGTGTTTTATTCAGTTAGCGTTTGTACTTCTCTTTCACATATCGCTAAGTAATCAAAGTGTTTAGTTAAGGCCATGTTTCTAGATCTGCCGGCAATTTTTTTGGTCTGCTGTTCAGCTGTGTTGTTGTGTTTAACTAGATTCAGTGAACTTTATTCAGGGATTCGGGGCCACCTAAAATGCACAATCGACTTAAATGAACTGGTTTACTCCAGTTCTTATTATGTTCTTTCTTTTCACTGTCATGTTTGCTTTAGAGCCGGAGAGCAAGATATTTTCGTATTAGCCTGATGTTATTATTCTAGCTATGAAATTGTTCGTTTCAAGAACCATCGCTTAATCAAATTTTTGGCCATTTCAGTTAAAAGAATATTTGTTTCATTACAAAAAAAAACTTACCTTGAGCATTTCATTTCAAAGCGCCCTTTGAACAGCGCAGTGCATACGACATTATAGAACGGTATCGGCTGACTTTGCTGGGGAGCGAATCTGGCGAACCACAGCGGCGCCGCTAGAAAGTTCTCTTCTGACAGGGAAACAACTTAAAGGTCTCAGTAAGTCTTGAACAATCGTGTTTTATTCAGTTAGAGTTTGTATTTCTCTTTCACATATCGCTAAGTAATCAAAGTGTTTAGTTAAGGCCATGTTTTTGCCGGCAATATTTTTGGTCTGCTGTTCAGCTGTGTTGTTGTGTTTAACTAGATTCAGTGAACTTTATTCAGGGATTCGGGGCCACCTAAAATGCACAATCGACTTAAATGAACTGGTTTACTCCAGTTCTTATTATGTTGTTTCTTTTCACTGTCATGTTTGCTTTAGAGCCGGAGAACGAAATATTTTCGTATTAGCCTGATGTTATTATCTAGCTGTGAAGTTGTTCGTTTCAAGAACCATCGCTTAATTAACTTGTGTTTTGATGTGTTGTTATTGTCGCACTTCTTTGTGTCAAAACGTCCTTTCAGTTAAATACCGTAAGTTAAGTTTACCTAGCTAATCAACACAATCAGACTTTCCGCGAATGTCTTAGTTACTTTCTAGAATTGCGTGAAAATTTTGCCTAGCCCGTCGCTCGAGATGCTCGCATTTGTCAAAACTAATTATATGACGAGTTGTTGTCAAAATGATGTTTTTTCTCATTTGAAGTTGAATTGTTCAGTTCAGAGAAATCAAATTTTGGGCCATTTTAGTTAAAAGAATATTTCTTTCATTACAAAAAAAAAACTTAGCTTGAGCATTTCATTTCAAAGCGCCCTTTGAACAGCGCAGTGCATACGACATTATAGAACACGCTCAATGTTTGGAGGTCAAAAACCTGCTTAATTTCGAAGTTTACGGCCTAAAAAATTCTTTAGTAGACAGATCTAAGTTGGTTTCATACTTATCCAACCGTGCGTTAGTAAGATATCAGCCGTTCTTGCAATCAACAGCCCTAATCTTACTTAGCGTGCTGGTTGATCATTAACTATTATGACATGTGTGACCTGAAAAAACTAATTTTGAGGCCAGGGCGTGAATCCCTATAAAGTGATGGTAAAAGTTTCCGGCAAAGTTCTTTTCTAAACAAATTAACTCTTTGAGTGAGATAAAAAATGAACTACGACGTCGATCTGTACGGATGCCAAGGCTTGGGTAGAATGAACAATCACATACATTGAGCGTTTTTTTTTTTTTTTTTATTAAACAAAATTAAAATAATGAAAAGATTCCCTCGTCGTTAAGTGACTTTATAGACTAATCACAAGTGTGTTTTTTCCCCTAGCTTTTCATATTTTTGATCATTGCCTGATCATTTTGTTGAAATAAACAACGAGATATTTCTCTATTCGTTATATGAGGTTCACTACGTACGCATGCCCAAACCTCAAGACG
>NW_028146230.1:10000-11952 GCF_977016875.1 Pavona decussata
CTACCATATCATGCAGTCTCCTTATTAGCGTTTGGGGGTTATAGTGTGGGCAGGTTGGTCGCAAAGGTTCCGAGAGGAGCTGGCTAGTAAACCCTGTCCCTTATGTTCCACGGCGGCAAGGCGGAGAAATAGAGGGCAGAATTGACTAACGGGCAAGGAAAGTTGGGCTTGTAGCTTTCCTTTCGAAGGAGGGAAAAGATGATGCCCGAAAGCATTGTCACTGTAGTGGCAGGCAGAGTGTAGATGGAAGTTGTGTACGCTAGCCTTTGGCTAATGATAGAGACAAAAGAGCAGGAGGATATTTTCCTTCGCAGAAGCACTTTTCTTGCCTTCCTTCAGCTCGCTTGGCGAGTCTGACAGGTATGCCTGAACTGTGCACGGGTCCAGTTGTGAGAAAGACGTGGCAAACAAGACGGGGTTTCCCTTGACCGAGGGACCGTGTGGTCCGTTTGGCTCATGGGTTCCCCCCGTGGAGGCAAAATCTAAGAAAGCTTGCTCTCCCTCTGCGGAGGGGGGCCGCTTAGCAAGGAACTTCTGTTCCCTGCGGTGGATAGTTACCTGGTTGATCCTGCCAGTAGTCATATGCTTGTCTCAAAGATTAAGCCATGCATGTCTAAGTATAAGCACTTGTACTGTGAAACTGCGAATGGCTCATTAAATCAGTTATCGTTTATTTGATTGTACCATTACTACTTGGATAACCGTAGTAATTCTAGAGCTAATACATGCGAAAAGTCCCGACTTCTGGAAGGGATGTATTTATTAGATTAAAAACCAATGCGGGTTCTGCCCGGTCATTTGGTGATTCATAGTAACTGATCGAATCGCACGGCCTTGCGCTGGCGATGTTTCATTCAAATTTCTGCCCTATCAACTGTCGATGGTAAGGTAGTGGCTTACCATGGTTGCAACGGGTGACGGAGAATTAGGGTTCGATTCCGGAGAGGGAGCCTGAGAAACGGCTACCACATCCAAGGAAGGCAGCAGGCGCGCAAATTACCCAATCCTGACTCAGGGAGGTAGTGACAAGAAATAACAATACAGGGCTTTTACAAGTCTTGTAATTGGAATGAGTACAACTTAAATCCTTTAACGAGGATCCATTGGAGGACAAGTCTGGTGCCAGCACCCGCGGTAATTCCAGCTCCAATAGCGTATATTAAAGTTGTTGCAGTTAAAAAGCTCGTAGTTGGATTTCGGGATGGCTCGGCCGGTCTGCCGCAAGGTATGTTACTGGCCGGGCTGTTCTTCCTCGCAAAGACTGGGTGTGCTCTTAACTGAGTGTGCTTCAGGATCTGCGACGTTTACTTTGAAAAAATTAGAGTGTTCAAAGCAAGCCAGCGCTTGAATACGTAAGCATGGAATAATGGAATAGGACTTTGGTTCTATTTTGTTGGTTTCTGGAACCGAAGTAATGATTAAGAGAGACAATTGGGGGCATTCGTATTTCGTTGTCAGAGGTGAAATTCTTGGATTTACGAAAGACGAACTACTGCGAAAGCATTTGCCAAGAGTGTTTTCATTAATCAAGAACGAAAGTTAGAGGATCGAAGACGATCAGATACCGTCCTAGTTCTAACCATAAACGATGCCAACTAGGGATCAGAGGGTGTTATTGGATGACCCCTTTGGCACCTTATGGGAAACCAAAGTTTTTGGGTTCCGGGGGAAGTATGGTTGCAAAGCTGAAACTTAAAGGAATTGACGGAAGGGCACCACCAGGAGTGGAGCCTGCGGCTTAATTTGACTCAACACGGGGAAACTCACCAGGTCCAGACATAGTGAGGATTGACAGATTGAGAGCTCTTTCTTGATTCTATGGGTGGTGGTGCATGGCCGTTCTTAGTTGGTGGAGTGATTTGTCTGGTTAATTCCGTTAACGAACGAGACCTTAACCTGCTAAATAGTTACGCGAATCCCGATTCGCGGTTAACTTCTTAGAGGGACTGTTG
>NW_028146231.1:0-27676 GCF_977016875.1 Pavona decussata
TGTTGTCAGCTGCATGATACACTTAAGCTGAACAACTCTAAAATATATCCCCAGTGCAGAATTTTTTGATTTGCTTTAGATCGGTTTCAATCAAACTCCCAGCCTAGCTTAAAACATTCAACTTGCCAGCTGGGATTAAATTTAACCCTCTGGTTGTCAAAATGCCTGAATCTGCAGTGAGTTTACTGCAATCAGTCACGATTCAGCCTCATTAGGGCCTAAGAGTGTTGAACATCCAATTTCTCCTTGTAATTTCAAAGACTATTCAACCCCCCAGGTCATGAGAATTAAGATTTTTATCAGCCAAGGTGGATTTTTTTTCTGATCTTTTAAACAACCAACACTCCCTAACCACAGTGTGGGGGCAATTAAGAGAGGAGAATTGGTTCTTTGATTCAATTTATCAGTGGACATATATGTATTCGAGACTTCAAATGGCCATGAGGTTCCATTGGTGGGAACAATTAATTTAGAACTTATTAATAATTATAATAATATCAACCCTAACACTCATGAATGCAGTTCATTAAGAACTTTCAAACTATTTAAACTGACTACTGAACTCAACTAACCTTCCAGTCCAGTTGATCATGCAAGCAGTGGGTCCATCTCACCCAGAAGGCACGTAGCCCTGGTGGCCTGCTTCTCGCGGCATGAATGCACCCCAGTCAGTCAGTGCTGAGTTGACGGCTTGACAGAAATAAATCCTTGTCAGAGGCTGACATCTGTCAGGCTGCAGACAGTCACAAGCAAAGCAAAACATCAAATCTGATTCTCATTAATGACTTTTTATAAGTGTGACACTGAGACTTTGGAGCAATACAAATTGAAGATGGCTTTGCAAATAACAGAAAAATAAATTTTAAAAAAAAAAAGAAAAGAAAACACACCCAAATTAATGATGGTGACGACGACGTGATGGCAATATGAGACTGGGTCGAACATTTCGACCCAGTTCAAGACTGCAATCAATGTCTGCTTTTCTCAAAATAGATCAATCTTCTGTTGTCAGCTGCATGATACACTTAAGCTGAACAACTCTAAAATATATCCCCAGTGCAGAATTTTTTGATTTGCTTTAGATCGGTTTCAATCAAACTCCCAGCCTAGCTTAAAACATTCAACTTGCCAGCTGGGATTAAATTTAACCCTCTGGTTGTCAAAATGCCTGAATCTGCAGTGAGTTTACTGCAATCAGTCACGATTCAGCCTCATTAGGGCCTAAGAGTGTTGAACATCCAATTTCTCCTTGTAATTTCAAAGACTATTCAACCCCCCAGGTCATGAGAATTAAGATTTTTATCAGCCAAGGTGGATTTTTTTTCTGATCTTTTAAACAACCAACACTCCCTAACCACAGTGTGGGGGCAATTAAGAGAGGAGAATTGGTTCTTTGATTCAATTTATCAGTGGACATATATGTATTCGAGACTTCAAATGGCCATGAGGTTCCATTGGTGGGAACAATTAATTTAGAACTTATTAATAATTATAATAATAATCAACCCTAACACTCATGAATGCAGTTCATTAAGAACTTTCAAACTATTTAAACTGACTACTGAACTCAACTAACCTTCCAGTCCAGTTGATCATGCAAGCAGTGGGTCCATCTCACCCAGAAGGCACGTAGCCCTGGTGGCCTGCTTCTCGCGGCATGAATGCACCCCAGTCAGTCAGTGCTGAGTTGACGGCTTGACAGAAATAAATCCTTGTCAGAGGCTGACATCTGTCAGGCTGCAGACAGTCACAAGCAAAGCAAAACATCAAATCTGATTCTCATTAATGACTTTTTATAAGTGTGACACTGAGACTTTGGAGCAATACAAATTGAAGATGGCTTTGCAAATAACAGAAAAATAAATTTTAAAAAAAAAAAGAAAAGAAAACACACCCAAATTAATGATGGTGACGACGACGTGATGGCAATATGAGACTGGGTCGAACATTTCGACCCAGTTCAAGACTGCAATCAATGTCTGCTTTTCTCAAAATAGATCAATCTTCTGTTGTCAGCTGCATGATACACTTAAGCTGAACAACTCTAAAATATATCCCCAGTGCAGAATTTTTTGATTTGCTTTAGATCGGTTTCAATCAAACTCCCAGCCTAGCTTAAAACATTCAACTTGCCAGCTGGGATTAAATTTAACCCTCTGGTTGTCAAAATGCCTGAATCTGCAGTGAGTTTACTGCAATCAGTCACGATTCAGCCTCATTAGGGCCTAAGAGTGTTGAACATCCAATTTCTCCTTGTAATTTCAAAGACTATTCAACCCCCCAGGTCATGAGAATTAAGATTTTTATCAGCCAAGGTGGATTTTTTTTCTGATCTTTTAAACAACCAACACTCCCTAACCACAGTGTGGGGGCAATTAAGAGAGGAGAATTGGTTCTTTGATTCAATTTATCAGTGGACATATATGTATTCGAGACTTCAAATGGCCATGAGGTTCCATTGGTGGGAACAATTAATTTAGAACTTATTAATAATTATAATAATAATCAACCCTAACACTCATGAATGCAGTTCATTAAGAACTTTCAAACTATTTAAACTGACTACTGAACTCAACTAACCTTCCAGTCCAGTTGATCATGCAAGCAGTGGGTCCATCTCACCCAGAAGGCACGTAGCCCTGGTGGCCTGCTTCTCGCGGCATGAATGCACCCCAGTCAGTCAGTGCTGAGTTGACGGCTTGACAGAAATAAATCCTTGTCAGAGGCTGACATCTGTCAGGCTGCAGACAGTCACAAGCAAAGCAAAACATCAAATCTGATTCTCATTAATGACTTTTTATAAGTGTGACACTGAGACTTTGGAGCAATACAAATTGAAGATGGCTTTGCAAATAACAGAAAAATAAATTTTAAAAAAAAAAAGAAAAGAAAACACACCCAAATTAATGATGGTGACGACGACGTGATGGCAATATGAGACTGGGTCGAACATTTCGACCCAGTTCAAGACTGCAATCAATGTCTGCTTTTCTCAAAATAGATCAATCTTCTGTTGTCAGCTGCATGATACACTTAAGCTGAACAACTCTAAAATATATCCCCAGTGCAGAATTTTTTGATTTGCTTTAGATCGGTTTCAATCAAACTCCCAGCCTAGCTTAAAACATTCAACTTGCCAGCTGGGATTAAATTTAACCCTCTGGTTGTCAAAATGCCTGAATCTGCAGTGAGTTTACTGCAATCAGTCACGATTCAGCCTCATTAGGGCCTAAGAGTGTTGAACATCCAATTTCTCCTTGTAATTTCAAAGACTATTCAACCCCCCAGGTCATGAGAATTAAGATTTTTATCAGCCAAGGTGGATTTTTTTTCTGATCTTTTAAACAACCAACACTCCCTAACCACAGTGTGGGGGCAATTAAGAGAGGAGAATTGGTTCTTTGATTCAATTTATCAGTGGACATATATGTATTCGAGACTTCAAATGGCCATGAGGTTCCATTGGTGGGAACAATTAATTTAGAACTTATTAATAATTATAATAATAATCAACCCTAACACTCATGAATGCAGTTCATTAAGAACTTTCAAACTATTTAAACTGACTACTGAACTCAACTAACCTTCCAGTCCAGTTGATCATGCAAGCAGTGGGTCCATCTCACCCAGAAGGCACGTAGCCCTGGTGGCCTGCTTCTCGCGGCATGAATGCACCCCAGTCAGTCAGTGCTGAGTTGACGGCTTGACAGAAATAAATCCTTGTCAGAGGCTGACATCTGTCAGGCTGCAGACAGTCACAAGCAAAGCAAAACATCAAATCTGATTCTCATTAATGACTTTTTATAAGTGTGACACTGAGACTTTGGAGCAATACAAATTGAAGATGGCTTTGCAAATAACAGAAAAATAAATTTTAAAAAAAAAAAGAAAAGAAAACACACCCAAATTAATGATGGTGACGACGACGTGATGGCAATATGAGACTGGGTCGAACATTTCGACCCAGTTCAAGACTGCAATCAATGTCTGCTTTTCTCAAAATAGATCAATCTTCTGTTGTCAGCTGCATGATACACTTAAGCTGAACAACTCTAAAATATATCCCCAGTGCAGAATTTTTTGATTTGCTTTAGATCGGTTTCAATCAAACTCCCAGCCTAGCTTAAAACATTCAACTTGCCAGCTGGGATTAAATTTAACCCTCTGGTTGTCAAAATGCCTGAATCTGCAGTGAGTTTACTGCAATCAGTCACGATTCAGCCTCATTAGGGCCTAAGAGTGTTGAACATCCAATTTCTCCTTGTAATTTCAAAGACTATTCAACCCCCCAGGTCATGAGAATTAAGATTTTTATCAGCCAAGGTGGATTTTTTTTCTGATCTTTTAAACAACCAACACTCCCTAACCACAGTGTGGGGGCAATTAAGAGAGGAGAATTGGTTCTTTGATTCAATTTATCAGTGGACATATATGTATTCGAGACTTCAAATGGCCATGAGGTTCCATTGGTGGGAACAATTAATTTAGAACTTATTAATAATTATAATAATAATCAACCCTAACACTCATGAATGCAGTTCATTAAGAACTTTCAAACTATTTAAACTGACTACTGAACTCAACTAACCTTCCAGTCCAGTTGATCATGCAAGCAGTGGGTCCATCTCACCCAGAAGGCACGTAGCCCTGGTGGCCTGCTTCTCGCGGCATGAATGCACCCCAGTCAGTCAGTGCTGAGTTGACGGCTTGACAGAAATAAATCCTTGTCAGAGGCTGACATCTGTCAGGCTGCAGACAGTCACAAGCAAAGCAAAACATCAAATCTGATTCTCATTAATGACTTTTTATAAGTGTGACACTGAGACTTTGGAGCAATACAAATTGAAGATGGCTTTGCAAATAACAGAAAAATAAATTTTAAAAAAAAAAAGAAAAGAAAACACACCCAAATTAATGATGGTGACGACGACGTGATGGCAATATGAGACTGGGTCGAACATTTCGACCCAGTTCAAGACTGCAATCAATGTCTGCTTTTCTCAAAATAGATCAATCTTCTGTTGTCAGCTGCATGATACACTTAAGCTGAACAACTCTAAAATATATCCCCAGTGCAGAATTTTTTGATTTGCTTTAGATCGGTTTCAATCAAACTCCCAGCCTAGCTTAAAACATTCAACTTGCCAGCTGGGATTAAATTTAACCCTCTGGTTGTCAAAATGCCTGAATCTGCAGTGAGTTTACTGCAATCAGTCACGATTCAGCCTCATTAGGGCCTAAGAGTGTTGAACATCCAATTTCTCCTTGTAATTTCAAAGACTATTCAACCCCCCAGGTCATGAGAATTAAGATTTTTATCAGCCAAGGTGGATTTTTTTTCTGATCTTTTAAACAACCAACACTCCCTAACCACAGTGTGGGGGCAATTAAGAGAGGAGAATTGGTTCTTTGATTCAATTTATCAGTGGACATATATGTATTCGAGACTTCAAATGGCCATGAGGTTCCATTGGTGGGAACAATTAATTTAGAACTTATTAATAATTATAATAATAATCAACCCTAACACTCATGAATGCAGTTCATTAAGAACTTTCAAACTATTTAAACTGACTACTGAACTCAACTAACCTTCCAGTCCAGTTGATCATGCAAGCAGTGGGTCCATCTCACCCAGAAGGCACGTAGCCCTGGTGGCCTGCTTCTCGCGGCATGAATGCACCCCAGTCAGTCAGTGCTGAGTTGACGGCTTGACAGAAATAAATCCTTGTCAGAGGCTGACATCTGTCAGGCTGCAGACAGTCACAAGCAAAGCAAAACATCAAATCTGATTCTCATTAATGACTTTTTATAAGTGTGACACTGAGACTTTGGAGCAATACAAATTGAAGATGGCTTTGCAAATAACAGAAAAATAAATTTTAAAAAAAAAAAGAAAAGAAAACACACCCAAATTAATGATGGTGACGACGACGTGATGGCAATATGAGACTGGGTCGAACATTTCGACCCAGTTCAAGACTGCAATCAATGTCTGCTTTTCTCAAAATAGATCAATCTTCTGTTGTCAGCTGCATGATACACTTAAGCTGAACAACTCTAAAATATATCCCCAGTGCAGAATTTTTTGATTTGCTTTAGATCGGTTTCAATCAAACTCCCAGCCTAGCTTAAAACATTCAACTTGCCAGCTGGGATTAAATTTAACCCTCTGGTTGTCAAAATGCCTGAATCTGCAGTGAGTTTACTGCAATCAGTCACGATTCAGCCTCATTAGGGCCTAAGAGTGTTGAACATCCAATTTCTCCTTGTAATTTCAAAGACTATTCAACCCCCCAGGTCATGAGAATTAAGATTTTTATCAGCCAAGGTGGATTTTTTTTCTGATCTTTTAAACAACCAACACTCCCTAACCACAGTGTGGGGGCAATTAAGAGAGGAGAATTGGTTCTTTGATTCAATTTATCAGTGGACATATATGTATTCGAGACTTCAAATGGCCATGAGGTTCCATTGGTGGGAACAATTAATTTAGAACTTATTAATAATTATAATAATAATCAACCCTAACACTCATGAATGCAGTTCATTAAGAACTTTCAAACTATTTAAACTGACTACTGAACTCAACTAACCTTCCAGTCCAGTTGATCATGCAAGCAGTGGGTCCATCTCACCCAGAAGGCACGTAGCCCTGGTGGCCTGCTTCTCGCGGCATGAATGCACCCCAGTCAGTCAGTGCTGAGTTGACGGCTTGACAGAAATAAATCCTTGTCAGAGGCTGACATCTGTCAGGCTGCAGACAGTCACAAGCAAAGCAAAACATCAAATCTGATTCTCATTAATGACTTTTTATAAGTGTGACACTGAGACTTTGGAGCAATACAAATTGAAGATGGCTTTGCAAATAACAGAAAAATAAATTTTAAAAAAAAAAAGAAAAGAAAACACACCCAAATTAATGATGGTGACGACGACGTGATGGCAATATGAGACTGGGTCGAACATTTCGACCCAGTTCAAGACTGCAATCAATGTCTGCTTTTCTCAAAATAGATCAATCTTCTGTTGTCAGCTGCATGATACACTTAAGCTGAACAACTCTAAAATATATCCCCAGTGCAGAATTTTTTGATTTGCTTTAGATCGGTTTCAATCAAACTCCCAGCCTAGCTTAAAACATTCAACTTGCCAGCTGGGATTAAATTTAACCCTCTGGTTGTCAAAATGCCTGAATCTGCAGTGAGTTTACTGCAATCAGTCACGATTCAGCCTCATTAGGGCCTAAGAGTGTTGAACATCCAATTTCTCCTTGTAATTTCAAAGACTATTCAACCCCCCAGGTCATGAGAATTAAGATTTTTATCAGCCAAGGTGGATTTTTTTTCTGATCTTTTAAACAACCAACACTCCCTAACCACAGTGTGGGGGCAATTAAGAGAGGAGAATTGGTTCTTTGATTCAATTTATCAGTGGACATATATGTATTCGAGACTTCAAATGGCCATGAGGTTCCATTGGTGGGAACAATTAATTTAGAATTATTAATAATTATAATAATAATCAACCCTAACACTCATGAATGCAGTTCATTAAGAACTTTCAAACTATTTAAACTGACTACTGAACTCAACTAACCTTCCAGTCCAGTTGATCATGCAAGCAGTGGGTCCATCTCACCCAGAAGGCACGTAGCCCTGGTGGCCTGCTTCTCGCGGCATGAATGCACCCCAGTCAGTCAGTGCTGAGTTGACGGCTTGACAGAAATAAATCCTTGTCAGAGGCTGACATCTGTCAGGCTGCAGACAGTCACAAGCAAAGCAAAACATCAAATCTGATTCTCATTAATGACTTTTTATAAGTGTGACACTGAGACTTTGGAGCAATACAAATTGAAGATGGCTTTGCAAATAACAGAAAAATAAATTTTAAAAAAAAAAAGAAAAGAAAACACACCCAAATTAATGATGGTGACGACGACGTGATGGCAATATGAGACTGGGTCGAACATTTCGACCCAGTTCAAGACTGCAATCAATGTCTGCTTTTCTCAAAATAGATCAATCTTCTGTTGTCAGCTGCATGATACACTTAAGCTGAACAACTCTAAAATATATCCCCAGTGCAGAATTTTTTGATTTGCTTTAGATCGGTTTCAATCAAACTCCCAGCCTAGCTTAAAACATTCAACTTGCCAGCTGGGATTAAATTTAACCCTCTGGTTGTCAAAATGCCTGAATCTGCAGTGAGTTTACTGCAATCAGTCACGATTCAGCCTCATTAGGGCCTAAGAGTGTTGAACATCCAATTTCTCCTTGTAATTTCAAAGACTATTCAACCCCCCAGGTCATGAGAATTAAGATTTTTATCAGCCAAGGTGGATTTTTTTTCTGATCTTTTAAACAACCAACACTCCCTAACCACAGTGTGGGGGCAATTAAGAGAGGAGAATTGGTTCTTTGATTCAATTTATCAGTGGACATATATGTATTCGAGACTTCAAATGGCCATGAGGTTCCATTGGTGGGAACAATTAATTTAGAACTTATTAATAATTATAATAATAATCAACCCTAACACTCATGAATGCAGTTCATTAAGAACTTTCAAACTATTTAAACTGACTACTGAACTCAACTAACCTTCCAGTCCAGTTGATCATGCAAGCAGTGGGTCCATCTCACCCAGAAGGCACGTAGCCCTGGTGGCCTGCTTCTCGCGGCATGAATGCACCCCAGTCAGTCAGTGCTGAGTTGACGGCTTGACAGAAATAAATCCTTGTCAGAGGCTGACATCTGTCAGGCTGCAGACAGTCACAAGCAAAGCAAAACATCAAATCTGATTCTCATTAATGACTTTTTATAAGTGTGACACTGAGACTTTGGAGCAATACAAATTGAAGATGGCTTTGCAAATAACAGAAAAATAAATTTTAAAAAAAAAAAGAAAAGAAAACACACCCAAATTAATGATGGTGACGACGACGTGATGGCAATATGAGACTGGGTCGAACATTTCGACCCAGTTCAAGACTGCAATCAATGTCTGCTTTTCTCAAAATAGATCAATCTTCTGTTGTCAGCTGCATGATACACTTAAGCTGAACAACTCTAAAATATATCCCCAGTGCAGAATTTTTTGATTTGCTTTAGATCGGTTTCAATCAAACTCCCAGCCTAGCTTAAAACATTCAACTTGCCAGCTGGGATTAAATTTAACCCTCTGGTTGTCAAAATGCCTGAATCTGCAGTGAGTTTACTGCAATCAGTCACGATTCAGCCTCATTAGGGCCTAAGAGTGTTGAACATCCAATTTCTCCTTGTAATTTCAAAGACTATTCAACCCCCCAGGTCATGAGAATTAAGATTTTTATCAGCCAAGGTGGATTTTTTTTCTGATCTTTTAAACAACCAACACTCCCTAACCACAGTGTGGGGGCAATTAAGAGAGGAGAATTGGTTCTTTGATTCAATTTATCAGTGGACATATATGTATTCGAGACTTCAAATGGCCATGAGGTTCCATTGGTGGGAACAATTAATTTAGAACTTATTAATAATTATAATAATAATCAACCCTAACACTCATGAATGCAGTTCATTAAGAACTTTCAAACTATTTAAACTGACTACTGAACTCAACTAACCTTCCAGTCCAGTTGATCATGCAAGCAGTGGGTCCATCTCACCCAGAAGGCACGTAGCCCTGGTGGCCTGCTTCTCGCGGCATGAATGCACCCCAGTCAGTCAGTGCTGAGTTGACGGCTTGACAGAAATAAATCCTTGTCAGAGGCTGACATCTGTCAGGCTGCAGACAGTCACAAGCAAAGCAAAACATCAAATCTGATTCTCATTAATGACTTTTTATAAGTGTGACACTGAGACTTTGGAGCAATACAAATTGAAGATGGCTTTGCAAATAACAGAAAAATAAATTTTAAAAAAAAAAAGAAAAGAAAACACACCCAAATTAATGATGGTGACGACGACGTGATGGCAATATGAGACTGGGTCGAACATTTCGACCCAGTTCAAGACTGCAATCAATGTCTGCTTTTCTCAAAATAGATCAATCTTCTGTTGTCAGCTGCATGATACACTTAAGCTGAACAACTCTAAAATATATCCCCAGTGCAGAATTTTTTGATTTGCTTTAGATCGGTTTCAATCAAACTCCCAGCCTAGCTTAAAACATTCAACTTGCCAGCTGGGATTAAATTTAACCCTCTGGTTGTCAAAATGCCTGAATCTGCAGTGAGTTTACTGCAATCAGTCACGATTCAGCCTCATTAGGGCCTAAGAGTGTTGAACATCCAATTTCTCCTTGTAATTTCAAAGACTATTCAACCCCCCAGGTCATGAGAATTAAGATTTTTATCAGCCAAGGTGGATTTTTTTTCTGATCTTTTAAACAACCAACACTCCCTAACCACAGTGTGGGGGCAATTAAGAGAGGAGAATTGGTTCTTTGATTCAATTTATCAGTGGACATATATGTATTCGAGACTTCAAATGGCCATGAGGTTCCATTGGTGGGAACAATTAATTTAGAACTTATTAATAATTATAATAATAATCAACCCTAACACTCATGAATGCAGTTCATTAAGAACTTTCAAACTATTTAAACTGACTACTGAACTCAACTAACCTTCCAGTCCAGTTGA
Organism: Pavona decussata; assembly: GCF_977016875.1. NCBI lineage: Eukaryota > Metazoa > Cnidaria > Anthozoa > Scleractinia > Agariciidae > Pavona > Pavona decussata. Next base: position 10,628 of record NW_028146231.1, read on the forward strand.
TCATGCAAGCAGTGGGTCCATCTCACCCAGAAGGCACGTAGCCCTGGTGGCCTGCTTCTCGCGGCATGAATGCACCCCAGTCAGTCAGTGCTGAGTTGACGGCTTGACAGAAATAAATCCTTGTCAGAGGCTGACATCTGTCAGGCTGCAGACAGTCACAAGCAAAGCAAAACATCAAATCTGATTCTCATTAATGACTTTTTATAAGTGTGACACTGAGACTTTGGAGCAATACAAATTGAAGATGGCTTTGCAAATAACAGAAAAATAAATTTTAAAAAAAAAAAGAAAAGAAAACACACCCAAATTAATGATGGTGACGACGACGTGATGGCAATATGAGACTGGGTCGAACATTTCGACCCAGTTCAAGACTGCAATCAATGTCTGCTTTTCTCAAAATAGATCAATCTTCTGTTGTCAGCTGCATGATACACTTAAGCTGAACAACTCTAAAATATATCCCCAGTGCAGAATTTTTTGATTTGCTTTAGATCGGTTTCAATCAAACTCCCAGCCTAGCTTAAAACATTCAACTTGCCAGCTGGGATTAAATTTAACCCTCTGGTTGTCAAAATGCCTGAATCTGCAGTGAGTTTACTGCAATCAGTCACGATTCAGCCTCATTAGGGCCTAAGAGTGTTGAACATCCAATTTCTCCTTGTAATTTCAAAGACTATTCAACCCCCCAGGTCATGAGAATTAAGATTTTTATCAGCCAAGGTGGATTTTTTTTCTGATCTTTTAAACAACCAACACTCCCTAACCACAGTGTGGGGGCAATTAAGAGAGGAGAATTGGTTCTTTGATTCAATTTATCAGTGGACATATATGTATTCGAGACTTCAAATGGCCATGAGGTTCCATTGGTGGGAACAATTAATTTAGAACTTATTAATAATTATAATAATAATCAACCCTAACACTCATGAATGCAGTTCATTAAGAACTTTCAAACTATTTAAACTGACTACTGAACTCAACTAACCTTCCAGTCCAGTTGATCATGCAAGCAGTGGGTCCATCTCACCCAGAAGGCACGTAGCCCTGGTGGCCTGCTTCTCGCGGCATGAATGCACCCCAGTCAGTCAGTGCTGAGTTGACGGCTTGACAGAAATAAATCCTTGTCAGAGGCTGACATCTGTCAGGCTGCAGACAGTCACAAGCAAAGCAAAACATCAAATCTGATTCTCATTAATGACTTTTTATAAGTGTGACACTGAGACTTTGGAGCAATACAAATTGAAGATGGCTTTGCAAATAACAGAAAAATAAATTTTAAAAAAAAAAAGAAAAGAAAACACACCCAAATTAATGATGGTGACGACGACGTGATGGCAATATGAGACTGGGTCGAACATTTCGACCCAGTTCAAGACTGCAATCAATGTCTGCTTTTCTCAAAATAGATCAATCTTCTGTTGTCAGCTGCATGATACACTTAAGCTGAACAACTCTAAAATATATCCCCAGTGCAGAATTTTTTGATTTGCTTTAGATCGGTTTCAATCAAACTCCCAGCCTAGCTTAAAACATTCAACTTGCCAGCTGGGATTAAATTTAACCCTCTGGTTGTCAAAATGCCTGAATCTGCAGTGAGTTTACTGCAATCAGTCACGATTCAGCCTCATTAGGGCCTAAGAGTGTTGAACATCCAATTTCTCCTTGTAATTTCAAAGACTATTCAACCCCCCAGGTCATGAGAATTAAGATTTTTATCAGCCAAGGTGGATTTTTTTTCTGATCTTTTAAACAACCAACACTCCCTAACCACAGTGTGGGGGCAATTAAGAGAGGAGAATTGGTTCTTTGATTCAATTTATCAGTGGACATATATGTATTCGAGACTTCAAATGGCCATGAGGTTCCATTGGTGGGAACAATTAATTTAGAACTTATTAATAATTATAATAATAATCAACCCTAACACTCATGAATGCAGTTCATTAAGAACTTTCAAACTATTTAAACTGACTACTGAACTCAACTAACCTTCCAGTCCAGTTGATCATGCAAGCAGTGGGTCCATCTCACCCAGAAGGCACGTAGCCCTGGTGGCCTGCTTCTCGCGGCATGAATGCACCCCAGTCAGTCAGTGCTGAGTTGACGGCTTGACAGAAATAAATCCTTGTCAGAGGCTGACATCTGTCAGGCTGCAGACAGTCACAAGCAAAGCAAAACATCAAATCTGATTCTCATTAATGACTTTTTATAAGTGTGACACTGAGACTTTGGAGCAATACAAATTGAAGATGGCTTTGCAAATAACAGAAAAATAAATTTTAAAAAAAAAAAGAAAAGAAAACACACCCAAATTAATGATGGTGACGACGACGTGATGGCAATATGAGACTGGGTCGAACATTTCGACCCAGTTCAAGACTGCAATCAATGTCTGCTTTTCTCAAAATAGATCAATCTTCTGTTGTCAGCTGCATGATACACTTAAGCTGAACAACTCTAAAATATATCCCCAGTGCAGAATTTTTTGATTTGCTTTAGATCGGTTTCAATCAAACTCCCAGCCTAGCTTAAAACATTCAACTTGCCAGCTGGGATTAAATTTAACCCTCTGGTTGTCAAAATGCCTGAATCTGCAGTGAGTTTACTGCAATCAGTCACGATTCAGCCTCATTAGGGCCTAAGAGTGTTGAACATCCAATTTCTCCTTGTAATTTCAAAGACTATTCAACCCCCCAGGTCATGAGAATTAAGATTTTTATCAGCCAAGGTGGATTTTTTTTCTGATCTTTTAAACAACCAACACTCCCTAACCACAGTGTGGGGGCAATTAAGAGAGGAGAATTGGTTCTTTGATTCAATTTATCAGTGGACATATATGTATTCGAGACTTCAAATGGCCATGAGGTTCCATTGGTGGGAACAATTAATTTAGAACTTATTAATAATTATAATAATAATCAACCCTAACACTCATGAATGCAGTTCATTAAGAACTTTCAAACTATTTAAACTGACTACTGAACTCAACTAACCTTCCAGTCCAGTTGATCATGCAAGCAGTGGGTCCATCTCACCCAGAAGGCACGTAGCCCTGGTGGCCTGCTTCTCGCGGCATGAATGCACCCCAGTCAGTCAGTGCTGAGTTGACGGCTTGACAGAAATAAATCCTTGTCAGAGGCTGACATCTGTCAGGCTGCAGACAGTCACAAGCAAAGCAAAACATCAAATCTGATTCTCATTAATGACTTTTTATAAGTGTGACACTGAGACTTTGGAGCAATACAAATTGAAGATGGCTTTGCAAATAACAGAAAAATAAATTTTAAAAAAAAAAAGAAAAGAAAACACACCCAAATTAATGATGGTGACGACGACGTGATGGCAATATGAGACTGGGTCGAACATTTCGACCCAGTTCAAGACTGCAATCAATGTCTGCTTTTCTCAAAATAGATCAATCTTCTGTTGTCAGCTGCATGATACACTTAAGCTGAACAACTCTAAAATATATCCCCAGTGCAGAATTTTTTGATTTGCTTTAGATCGGTTTCAATCAAACTCCCAGCCTAGCTTAAAACATTCAACTTGCCAGCTGGGATTAAATTTAACCCTCTGGTTGTCAAAATGCCTGAATCTGCAGTGAGTTTACTGCAATCAGTCACGATTCAGCCTCATTAGGGCCTAAGAGTGTTGAACATCCAATTTCTCCTTGTAATTTCAAAGACTATTCAACCCCCCAGGTCATGAGAATTAAGATTTTTATCAGCCAAGGTGGATTTTTTTTCTGATCTTTTAAACAACCAACACTCCCTAACCACAGTGTGGGGGCAATTAAGAGAGGAGAATTGGTTCTTTGATTCAATTTATCAGTGGACATATATGTATTCGAGACTTCAAATGGCCATGAGGTTCCATTGGTGGGAACAATTAATTTAGAACTTATTAATAATTATAATAATAATCAACCCTAACACTCATGAATGCAGTTCATTAAGAACTTTCAAACTATTTAAACTGACTACTGAACTCAACTAACCTTCCAGTCCAGTTGATCATGCAAGCAGTGGGTCCATCTCACCCAGAAGGCACGTAGCCCTGGTGGCCTGCTTCTCGCGGCATGAATGCACCCCAGTCAGTCAGTGCTGAGTTGACGGCTTGACAGAAATAAATCCTTGTCAGAGGCTGACATCTGTCAGGCTGCAGACAGTCACAAGCAAAGCAAAACATCAAATCTGATTCTCATTAATGACTTTTTATAAGTGTGACACTGAGACTTTGGAGCAATACAAATTGAAGATGGCTTTGCAAATAACAGAAAAATAAATTTTAAAAAAAAAAGAAAAGAAAACACACCCAAATTAATGATGGTGACGACGACGTGATGGCAATATGAGACTGGGTCGAACATTTCGACCCAGTTCAAGACTGCAATCAATGTCTGCTTTTCTCAAAATAGATCAATCTTCTGTTGTCAGCTGCATGATACACTTAAGCTGAACAACTCTAAAATATATCCCCAGTGCAGAATTTTTTGATTTGCTTTAGATCGGTTTCAATCAAACTCCCAGCCTAGCTTAAAACATTCAACTTGCCAGCTGGGATTAAATTTAACCCTCTGGTTGTCAAAATGCCTGAATCTGCAGTGAGTTTACTGCAATCAGTCACGATTCAGCCTCATTAGGGCCTAAGAGTGTTGAACATCCAATTTCTCCTTGTAATTTCAAAGACTATTCAACCCCCCAGGTCATGAGAATTAAGATTTTTATCAGCCAAGGTGGATTTTTTTTCTGATCTTTTAAACAACCAACACTCCCTAACCACAGTGTGGGGGCAATTAAGAGAGGAGAATTGGTTCTTTGATTCAATTTATCAGTGGACATATATGTATTCGAGACTTCAAATGGCCATGAGGTTCCATTGGTGGGAACAATTAATTTAGAACTTATTAATAATTATAATAATAATCAACCCTAACACTCATGAATGCAGTTCATTAAGAACTTTCAAACTATTTAAACTGACTACTGAACTCAACTAACCTTCCAGTCCAGTTGATCATGCAAGCAGTGGGTCCATCTCACCCAGAAGGCACGTAGCCCTGGTGGCCTGCTTCTCGCGGCATGAATGCACCCCAGTCAGTCAGTGCTGAGTTGACGGCTTGACAGAAATAAATCCTTGTCAGAGGCTGACATCTGTCAGGCTGCAGACAGTCACAAGCAAAGCAAAACATCAAATCTGATTCTCATTAATGACTTTTTATAAGTGTGACACTGAGACTTTGGAGCAATACAAATTGAAGATGGCTTTGCAAATAACAGAAAAATAAATTTTAAAAAAAAAAGAAAAGAAAACACACCCAAATTAATGATGGTGACGACGACGTGATGGCAATATGAGACTGGGTCGAACATTTCGACCCAGTTCAAGACTGCAATCAATGTCTGCTTTTCTCAAAATAGATCAATCTTCTGTTGTCAGCTGCATGATACACTTAAGCTGAACAACTCTAAAATATATCCCCAGTGCAGAATTTTTTGATTTGCTTTAGATCGGTTTCAATCAAACTCCCAGCCTAGCTTAAAACATTCAACTTGCCAGCTGGGATTAAATTTAACCCTCTGGTTGTCAAAATGCCTGAATCTGCAGTGAGTTTACTGCAATCAGTCACGATTCAGCCTCATTAGGGCCTAAGAGTGTTGAACATCCAATTTCTCCTTGTAATTTCAAAGACTATTCAACCCCCCAGGTCATGAGAATTAAGATTTTTATCAGCCAAGGTGGATTTTTTTTCTGATCTTTTAAACAACCAACACTCCCTAACCACAGTGTGGGGGCAATTAAGAGAGGAGAATTGGTTCTTTGATTCAATTTATCAGTGGACATATATGTATTCGAGACTTCAAATGGCCATGAGGTTCCATTGGTGGGAACAATTAATTTAGAACTTATTAATAATTATAATAATAATCAACCCTAACACTCATGAATGCAGTTCATTAAGAACTTTCAAACTATTTAAACTGACTACTGAACTCAACTAACCTTCCAGTCCAGTTGATCATGCAAGCAGTGGGTCCATCTCACCCAGAAGGCACGTAGCCCTGGTGGCCTGCTTCTCGCGGCATGAATGCACCCCAGTCAGTCAGTGCTGAGTTGACGGCTTGACAGAAATAAATCCTTGTCAGAGGCTGACATCTGTCAGGCTGCAGACAGTCACAAGCAAAGCAAAACATCAAATCTGATTCTCATTAATGACTTTTTATAAGTGTGACACTGAGACTTTGGAGCAATACAAATTGAAGATGGCTTTGCAAATAACAGAAAAATAAATTTTAAAAAAAAAAAGAAAAGAAAACACACCCAAATTAATGATGGTGACGACGACGTGATGGCAATATGAGACTGGGTCGAACATTTCGACCCAGTTCAAGACTGCAATCAATGTCTGCTTTTCTCAAAATAGATCAATCTTCTGTTGTCAGCTGCATGATACACTTAAGCTGAACAACTCTAAAATATATCCCCAGTGCAGAATTTTTTGATTTGCTTTAGATCGGTTTCAATCAAACTCCCAGCCTAGCTTAAAACATTCAACTTGCCAGCTGGGATTAAATTTAACCCTCTGGTTGTCAAAATGCCTGAATCTGCAGTGAGTTTACTGCAATCAGTCACGATTCAGCCTCATTAGGGCCTAAGAGTGTTGAACATCCAATTTCTCCTTGTAATTTCAAAGACTATTCAACCCCCCAGGTCATGAGAATTAAGATTTTTATCAGCCAAGGTGGATTTTTTTTCTGATCTTTTAAACAACCAACACTCCCTAACCACAGTGTGGGGGCAATTAAGAGAGGAGAATTGGTTCTTTGATTCAATTTATCAGTGGACATATATGTATTCGAGACTTCAAATGGCCATGAGGTTCCATTGGTGGGAACAATTAATTTAGAACTTATTAATAATTATAATAATAATCAACCCTAACACTCATGAATGCAGTTCATTAAGAACTTTCAAACTATTTAAACTGACTACTGAACTCAACTAACCTTCCAGTCCAGTTGATCATGCAAGCAGTGGGTCCATCTCACCCAGAAGGCACGTAGCCCTGGTGGCCTGCTTCTCGCGGCATGAATGCACCCCAGTCAGTCAGTGCTGAGTTGACGGCTTGACAGAAATAAATCCTTGTCAGAGGCTGACATCTGTCAGGCTGCAGACAGTCACAAGCAAAGCAAAACATCAAATCTGATTCTCATTAATGACTTTTTATAAGTGTGACACTGAGACTTTGGAGCAATACAAATTGAAGATGGCTTTGCAAATAACAGAAAAATAAATTTTAAAAAAAAAAAGAAAAGAAAACACACCCAAATTAATGATGGTGACGACGACGTGATGGCAATATGAGACTGGGTCGAACATTTCGACCCAGTTCAAGACTGCAATCAATGTCTGCTTTTCTCAAAATAGATCAATCTTCTGTTGTCAGCTGCATGATACACTTAAGCTGAACAACTCTAAAATATATCCCCAGTGCAGAATTTTTTGATTTGCTTTAGATCGGTTTCAATCAAACTCCCAGCCTAGCTTAAAACATTCAACTTGCCAGCTGGGATTAAATTTAACCCTCTGGTTGTCAAAATGCCTGAATCTGCAGTGAGTTTACTGCAATCAGTCACGATTCAGCCTCATTAGGGCCTAAGAGTGTTGAACATCCAATTTCTCCTTGTAATTTCAAAGACTATTCAACCCCCCAGGTCATGAGAATTAAGATTTTTATCAGCCAAGGTGGATTTTTTTTCTGATCTTTTAAACAACCAACACTCCCTAACCACAGTGTGGGGGCAATTAAGAGAGGAGAATTGGTTCTTTGATTCAATTTATCAGTGGACATATATGTATTCGAGACTTCAAATGGCCATGAGGTTCCATTGGTGGGAACAATTAATTTAGAACTTATTAATAATTATAATAATAATCAACCCTAACACTCATGAATGCAGTTCATTAAGAACTTTCAAACTATTTAAACTGACTACTGAACTCAACTAACCTTCCAGTCCAGTTGATCATGCAAGCAGTGGGTCCATCTCACCCAGAAGGCACGTAGCCCTGGTGGCCTGCTTCTCGCGGCATGAATGCACCCCAGTCAGTCAGTGCTGAGTTGACGGCTTGACAGAAATAAATCCTTGTCAGAGGCTGACATCTGTCAGGCTGCAGACAGTCACAAGCAAAGCAAAACATCAAATCTGATTCTCATTAATGACTTTTTATAAGTGTGACACTGAGACTTTGGAGCAATACAAATTGAAGATGGCTTTGCAAATAACAGAAAAATAAATTTTAAAAAAAAAAAGAAAAGAAAACACACCCAAATTAATGATGGTGACGACGACGTGATGGCAATATGAGACTGGGTCGAACATTTCGACCCAGTTCAAGACTGCAATCAATGTCTGCTTTTCTCAAAATAGATCAATCTTCTGTTGTCAGCTGCATGATACACTTAAGCTGAACAACTCTAAAATATATCCCCAGTGCAGAATTTTTTGATTTGCTTTAGATCGGTTTCAATCAAACTCCCAGCCTAGCTTAAAACATTCAACTTGCCAGCTGGGATTAAATTTAACCCTCTGGTTGTCAAAATGCCTGAATCTGCAGTGAGTTTACTGCAATCAGTCACGATTCAGCCTCATTAGGGCCTAAGAGTGTTGAACATCCAATTTCTCCTTGTAATTTCAAAGACTATTCAACCCCCCAGGTCATGAGAATTAAGATTTTTATCAGCCAAGGTGGATTTTTTTTCTGATCTTTTAAACAACCAACACTCCCTAACCACAGTGTGGGGGCAATTAAGAGAGGAGAATTGGTTCTTTGATTCAATTTATCAGTGGACATATATGTATTCGAGACTTCAAATGGCCATGAGGTTCCATTGGTGGGAACAATTAATTTAGAACTTATTAATAATTATAATAATAATCAACCCTAACACTCATGAATGCAGTTCATTAAGAACTTTCAAACTATTTAAACTGACTACTGAACTCAACTAACCTTCCATCCAGTTGATCATGCAAGCAGTGGGTCCATCTCACCCAGAAGGCACGTAGCCCTGGTGGCCTGCTTCTCGCGGCATGAATGCACCCCAGTCAGTCAGTGCTGAGTTGACGGCTTGACAGAAATAAATCCTTGTCAGAGGCTGACATCTGTCAGGCTGCAGACAGTCACAAGCAAAGCAAAACATCAAATCTGATTCTCATTAATGACTTTTTATAAGTGTGACACTGAGACTTTGGAGCAATACAAATTGAAGATGGCTTTGCAAATAACAGAAAAATAAATTTTAAAAAAAAAAAGAAAAGAAAACACACCCAAATTAATGATGGTGACGACGACGTGATGGCAATATGAGACTGGGTCGAACATTTCGACCCAGTTCAAGACTGCAATCAATGTCTGCTTTTCTCAAAATAGATCAATCTTCTGTTGTCAGCTGCATGATACACTTAAGCTGAACAACTCTAAAATATATCCCCAGTGCAGAATTTTTTGATTTGCTTTAGATCGGTTTCAATCAAACTCCCAGCCTAGCTTAAAACATTCAACTTGCCAGCTGGGATTAAATTTAACCCTCTGGTTGTCAAAATGCCTGAATCTGCAGTGAGTTTACTGCAATCAGTCACGATTCAGCCTCATTAGGGCCTAAGAGTGTTGAACATCCAATTTCTCCTTGTAATTTCAAAGACTATTCAACCCCCCAGGTCATGAGAATTAAGATTTTTATCAGCCAAGGTGGATTTTTTTTCTGATCTTTTAAACAACCAACACTCCCTAACCACAGTGTGGGGGCAATTAAGAGAGGAGAATTGGTTCTTTGATTCAATTTATCAGTGGACATATATGTATTCGAGACTTCAAATGGCCATGAGGTTCCATTGGTGGGAACAATTAATTTAGAACTTATTAATAATTATAATAATAATCAACCCTAACACTCATGAATGCAGTTCATTAAGAACTTTCAAACTATTTAAACTGACTACTGAACTCAACTAACCTTCCAGTCCAGTTGATCATGCAAGCAGTGGGTCCATCTCACCCAGAAGGCACGTAGCCCTGGTGGCCTGCTTCTCGCGGCATGAATGCACCCCAGTCAGTCAGTGCTGAGTTGACGGCTTGACAGAAATAAATCCTTGTCAGAGGCTGACATCTGTCAGGCTGCAGACAGTCACAAGCAAAGCAAAACATCAAATCTGATTCTCATTAATGACTTTTTATAAGTGTGACACTGAGACTTTGGAGCAATACAAATTGAAGATGGCTTTGCAAATAACAGAAAAATAAATTTTAAAAAAAAAAAAAAAAGAAAACACACCCAAATTAATGATGGTGACGACGACGTGATGGCAATATGAGACTGGGTCGAACATTTCGACCCAGTTCAAGACTGCAATCAATGTCTGCTTTTCTCAAAATAGATCAATCTTCTGTTGTCAGCTGCATGATACACTTAAGCTGAACAACTCTAAAATATATCCCCAGTGCAGAATTTTTTGATTTGCTTTAGATCGGTTTCAATCAAACTCCCAGCCTAGCTTAAAACATTCAACTTGCCAGCTGGGATTAAATTTAACCCTCTGGTTGTCAAAATGCCTGAATCTGCAGTGAGTTTACTGCAATCAGTCACGATTCAGCCTCATTAGGGCCTAAGAGTGTTGAACATCCAATTTCTCCTTGTAATTTCAAAGACTATTCAACCCCCCAGGTCATGAGAATTAAGATTTTTATCAGCCAAGGTGGATTTTTTTTTCTGATCTTTTAAACAACCAACACTCCCTAACCACAGTGTGGGGGCAATTAAGAGAGGAGAATTGGTTCTTTGATTCAATTTATCAGTGGACATATATGTATTCGAGACTTCAAATGGCCATGAGGTTCCATTGGTGGGAACAATTAATTTAGAACTTATTAATAATTATAATAATAATCAACCCTAACACTCATGAATGCAGTTCATTAAGAACTTTCAAACTATTTAAACTGACTACTGAACTCAACTAACCTTCCAGTCCAGTTGATCATGCAAGCAGTGGGTCCATCTCACCCAGAAGGCACGTAGCCCTGGTGGCCTGCTTCTCGCGGCATGAATGCACCCCAGTCAGTCAGTGCTGAGTTGACGGCTTGACAGAAATAAATCCTTGTCAGAGGCTGACATCTGTCAGGCTGCAGACAGTCACAAGCAAAGCAAAACATCAAATCTGATTCTCATTAATGACTTTTTATAAGTGTGACACTGAGACTTTGGAGCAATACAAATTGAAGATGGCTTTGCAAATAACAGAAAAATAAATTTTAAAAAAAAAAAGAAAAGAAAACACACCCAAATTAATGATGGTGACGACGACGTGATGGCAATATGAGACTGGGTCGAACATTTCGACCCAGTTCAAGACTGCAATCAATGTCTGCTTTTCTCAAAATAGATCAATCTTCTGTTGTCAGCTGCATGATACACTTAAGCTGAACAACTCTAAAATATATCCCCAGTGCAGAATTTTTTGATTTGCTTTAGATCGGTTTCAATCAAACTCCCAGCCTAGCTTAAAACATTCAACTTGCCAGCTGGGATTAAATTTAACCCTCTGGTTGTCAAAATGCCTGAATCTGCAGTGAGTTTACTGCAATCAGTCACGATTCAGCCTCATTAGGGCCTAAGAGTGTTGAACATCCAATTTCTCCTTGTAATTTCAAAGACTATTCAACCCCCCAGGTCATGAGAATTAAGATTTTTATCAGCCAAGGTGGATTTTTTTTCTGATCTTTTAAACAACCAACACTCCCTAACCACAGTGTGGGGGCAATTAAGAGAGGAGAATTGGTTCTTTGATTCAATTTATCAGTGGACATATATGTATTCGAGACTTCAAATGGCCATGAGGTTCCATTGGTGGGAACAATTAATTTAGAACTTATTAATAATTATAATAATAATCAACCCTAACACTCATGAATGCAGTTCATTAAGAACTTTCAAACTATTTAAACTGACTACTGAACTCAACTAACCTTCCAGTCCAGTTGATCATGCAAGCAGTGGGTCCATCTCACCCAGAAGGCACGTAGCCCTGGTGGCCTGCTTCTCGCGGCATGAATGCACCCCAGTCAGTCAGTGCTGAGTTGACGGCTTGACAGAAATAAATCCTTGTCAGAGGCTGACATCTGTCAGGCTGCAGACAGTCACAAGCAAAGCAAAACATCAAATCTGATTCTCATTAATGACTTTTTATAAGTGTGACACTGAGACTTTGGAGCAATACAAATTGAAGATGGCTTTGCAAATAACAGAAAAATAAATTTTAAAAAAAAAAAGAAAAGAAAACACACCCAAATTAATGATGGTGACGACGACGTGATGGCAATATGAGACTGGGTCGAACATTTCGACCCAGTTCAAGACTGCAATCAATGTCTGCTTTTCTCAAAATAGATCAATCTTCTGTTGTCAGCTGCATGATACACTTAAGCTGAACAACTCTAAAATATATCCCCAGTGCAGAATTTTTTGATTTGCTTTAGATCGGTTTCAATCAAACTCCCAGCCTAGCTTAAAACATTCAACTTGCCAGCTGGGATTAAATTTAACCCTCTGGTTGTCAAAATGCCTGAATCTGCAGTGAGTTTACTGCAATCAGTCACGATTCAGCCTCATTAGGGCCTAAGAGTGTTGAACATCCAATTTCTCCTTGTAATTTCAAAGACTATTCAACCCCCCAGGTCATGAGAATTAAGATTTTTATCAGCCAAGGTGGATTTTTTTTCTGATCTTTTAAACAACCAACACTCCCTAACCACAGTGTGGGGGCAATTAAGAGAGGAGAATTGGTTCTTTGATTCAATTTATCAGTGGACATATATGTATTCGAGACTTCAAATGGCCATGAGGTTCCATTGGTGGGAACAATTAATTTAGAACTTATTAATAATTATAATAATAATCAACCCTAACACTCATGAATGCAGTTCATTAAGAACTTTCAAACTATTTAAACTGACTACTGAACTCAACTAACCTTCCAGTCCAGTTGATCATGCAAGCAGTGGGTCCATCTCACCCAGAAGGCACGTAGCCCTGGTGGCCTGCTTCTCGCGGCATGAATGCACCCCAGTCAGTCAGTGCTGAGTTGACGGCTTGACAGAAATAAATCCTTGTCAGAGGCTGACATCTGTCAGGCTGCAGACAGTCACAAGCAAAGCAAAACATCAAATCTGATTCTCATTAATGACTTTTTATAAGTGTGACACTGAGACTTTGGAGCAATACAAATTGAAGATGGCTTTGCAAATAACAGAAAAATAAATTTTAAAAAAAAAAAGAAAAGAAAACACACCCAAATTAATGATGGTGACGACGACGTGATGGCAATATGAGACTGGGTCGAACATTTCGACCCAGTTCAAGACTGCAATCAATGTCTGCTTTTCTCAAAATAGATCAATCTTCTGTTGTCAGCTGCATGATACACTTAAGCTGAACAACTCTAAAATATATCCCCAGTGCAGAATTTTTTGATTTGCTTTAGATCGGTTTCAATCAAACTCCCAGCCTAGCTTAAAACATTCAACTTGCCAGCTGGGATTAAATTTAACCCTCTGGTTGTCAAAATGCCTGAATCTGCAGTGAGTTTACTGCAATCAGTCACGATTCAGCCTCATTAGGGCCTAAGAGTGTTGAACATCCAATTTCTCCTTGTAATTTCAAAGACTATTCAACCCCCCAGGTCATGAGAATTAAGATTTTTATCAGCCAAGGTGGATTTTTTTTCTGATCTTTTAAACAACCAACACTCCCTAACCACAGTGTGGGGGCAATTAAGAGAGGAGAATTGGTTCTTTGATTCAATTTATCAGTGGACATATATGTATTCGAGACTTCAAATGGCCATGAGGTTCCATTGGTGGGAACAATTAATTTAGAACTTATTAATAATTATAATAATAATCAACCCTAACACTCATGAATGCAGTTCATTAAGAACTTTCAAACTATTTAAACTGACTACTGAACTCAACTAACCTTCCAGTCCAGTTGATCATGCAAGCAGTGGGTCCATCTCACCCAGAAGGCACGTAGCCCTGGTGGCCTGCTTCTCGCGGCATGAATGCACCCCAGTCAGTCAGTGCTGAGTTGACGGCTTGACAGAAATAAATCCTTGTCAGAGGCTGACATCTGTCAGGCTGCAGACAGTCACAAGCAAAGCAAAACATCAAATCTGATTCTCATTAATGACTTTTTATAAGTGTGACACTGAGACTTTGGAGCAATACAAATTGAAGATGGCTTTGCAAATAACAGAAAAATAAATTTTAAAAAAAAAAAAAAAAGAAAACACACCCAAATTAATGATGGTGACGACGACGTGATGGCAATATGAGACTGGGTCGAACATTTCGACCCAGTTCAAGACTGCAATCAATGTCTGCTTTTCTCAAAATAGATCAATCTTCTGTTGTCAGCTGCATGATACACTTAAGCTGAACAACTCTAAAATATATCCCCAGTGCAGAATTTTTTGATTTGCTTTAGATCGGTTTCAATCAAACTCCCAGCCTAGCTTAAAACATTCAACTTGCCAGCTGGGATTAAATTTAACCCTCTGGTTGTCAAAATGCCTGAATCTGCAGTGAGTTTACTGCAATCAGTCACGATTCAGCCTCATTAGGGCCTAAGAGTGTTGAACATCCAATTTCTCCTTGTAATTTCAAAGACTATTCAACCCCCCAGGTCATGAGAATTAAGATTTTTATCAGCCAAGGTGGATTTTTTTTCTGATCTTTTAAACAACCAACACTCCCTAACCACAGTGTGGGGGCAATTAAGAGAGGAGAATTGGTTCTTTGATTCAATTTATCAGTGGACATATATGTATTCGAGACTTCAAATGGCCATGAGGTTCCATTGGTGGGAACAATTAATTTAGAACTTATTAATAATTATAATAATAATCAACCCTAACACTCATGAATGCAGTTCATTAAGAACTTTCAAACTATTTAAACTGACTACTGAACTCAACTAACCTTCCAGTCCAGTTGATCATGCAAGCAGTGGGTCCATCTCACCCAGAAGGCACGTAGCCCTGGTGGCCTGCTTCTCGCGGCATGAATGCACCCCAGTCAGTCAGTGCTGAGTTGACGGCTTGACAGAAATAAATCCTTGTCAGAGGCTGACATCTGTCAGGCTGCAGACAGTCACAAGCAAAGCAAAACATCAAATCTGATTCTCATTAATGACTTTTTATAAGTGTGACACTGAGACTTTGGAGCAATACAAATTGAAGATGGCTTTGCAAATAACAGAAAAATAAATTTTAAAAAAAAAAAGAAAAGAAAACACACCCAAATTAATGATGGTGACGACGACGTGATGGCAATATGAGACTGGGTCGAACATTTCGACCCAGTTCAAGACTGCAATCAATGTCTGCTTTTCTCAAAATAGATCAATCTTCTGTTGTCAGCTGCATGATACACTTAAGCTGAACAACTCTAAAATATATCCCCAGTGCAGAATTTTTTGATTTGCTTTAGATCGGTTTCAATCAAACTCCCAGCCTAGCTTAAAACATTCAACTTGCCAGCTGGGATTAAATTTAACCCTCTGGTTGTCAAAATGCCTGAATCTGCAGTGAGTTTACTGCAATCAGTCACGATTCAGCCTCATTAGGGCCTAAGAGTGTTGAACATCCAATTTCTCCTTGTAATTTCAAAGACTATTCAACCCCCCAGGTCATGAGAATTAAGATTTTTATCAGCCAAGGTGGATTTTTTTTCTGATCTTTTAAACAACCAACACTCCCTAACCACAGTGTGGGGGCAATTAAGAGAGGAGAATTGGTTCTTTGATTCAATTTATCAGTGGACATATATGTATTCGAGACTTCAAATGGCCATGAGGTTCCATTGGTGGGAACAATTAATTTAGAACTTATTAATAATTATAATAATAATCAACCCTAACACTCATGAATGCAGTTCATTAAGAACTTTCAAACTATTTAAACTGACTACTGAACTCAACTAACCTTCCAGTCCAGTTGATCATGCAAGCAGTGGGTCCATCTCACCCAGAAGGCACGTAGCCCTGGTGGCCTGCTTCTCGCGGCATGAATGCACCCCAGTCAGTCAGTGCTGAGTTGACGGCTTGACAGAAATAAATCCTTGTCAGAGGCTGACATCTGTCAGGCTGCAGACAGTCACAAGCAAAGCAAAACATCAAATCTGATTCTCATTAATGACTTTTTATAAGTGTGACACTGAGACTTTGGAGCAATACAAATTCAGATGGCTTTGCAAATAACAGAAAAATAAATTTAAAAAAAAAAAAAAAAAAAGAAAACACACCCAAATTAATGATGGTGACGACGACGTGATGACAATATGAGACTGGGTCGAACATTTCGAGCCAGTTCAAGACTGCAATCAATGTCTGCTTTTCTCAAAATAGATCAATCTTCTGTTGTCAGCTGCATGATACACTTAAGCTGAACAACTCTAAAATATATCCCCAGTGCAGAATTTTTTGATTTGCTTTAGATCGGTTTCAATCAAACTCCCAGCCTAGCTTAAAACATTCAACTTGCCAGCTGGGATTAAACTTAACCCTCTGGTTGTCAAAATGCCTGAATCTGCAGTGAGTTTACTGCAATCAGTCACGATTCAGCCTCATTAGGGCCTAAGAGTGTTGAACATCCAATTTCTCCTTGTAATTTCAAAGACTATTCAACCCCCCAGGTCATGAGAATTAAGATTTTTATCAGCCAAGGTGGATTTTTTTTCTGATCTTTTAAACAACCAACACTCCCTAACCACAGTGTGGGGGCAATTAAGAGAGGAGAATTGGTTCTTTGATTCAATTTATCAGTGGACATATATGTATTCGAGACTTAAAATGGTCATGAGGTTCCATCGGTGGGCACAATTAATTTAGAACTTATTAATAATTATAATAATAATCAACCCTAACACTCATGAATGCAGTTCATTAAGAACTTTCAAACTTTTTAAACTGACTACTGAACTCAACTA
>NW_028146232.1:17500-19137 GCF_977016875.1 Pavona decussata
AGTCATGCCAAATGACTGGTGACATCTTAAAAACCCATTGAAGCCACAACATCCCATAATTTCACGCTTTAAAGATTTGTCACTATACGCACTGTAAGTACCTCACTAATTCTCACCTCAGATTTTACGGGAACATGTTCAAATTTTAACACGCCTCTCAGCACGACCAATTACATTAAAATTCATCGCAAAAGTCAGAATTCTCCAATTTTGAAAAATTCACTATATTCACTGTAAGTACCTCGCTAGACAGTGGAGACCTCAGATTTTACGGGAACATGATCAACTTTCGACACACCTCTCAGCACGAGCAGTTACATAGAAATCCATCAGGAAAGTCGTGCTGTGAAGAGGTCTTTCGACTAAGAAAAATGGTGGTGTGAGGAGGAGTCACCTAAATCAGAGAAAAATACTCTTATAGGAGACTGCTACGAAAGACATTTCTGAGTCCACTGGCCCTAGTCCCCTAATAAGTGTATTTCTGTTTGTTTTAAGAAGGTCCTCCTGACATCACCAATCTTCTGTCTTCAATCCTAACCCCAACGTTAACCCTAACGCTAACCCTAACCCTACCTCCCTCAGGGGCAGTTCTATGGTTATGATCCCACGGTAGGCAGAAAAACTATCCCAATCTAGGTTTTCTTGTATGCTGACTCCATTTTAAATGCTTTTACTTGAGTCTGACAAAGGCAAAGCCAAATACTCACCCCTATATGGACGGGGAAGCAAAGTGCGGATTTTGGTAGGTCGGCATTTTCAATCAGGAATGTTGCCATTCGAAAGAGCGTCCAAAAAAACTTGGTTGGGACACATTTATTTTAGAAATTAGCGACCTAACCAGAAGTGCACTTTTTGGTGGGCCTACCCTACCCCCCTCAGGAGCAGTTCTATGGTTATAATACCACGGAAGGCACAAAACCTATCCCAAACTAGGTTTTCTTGTATGCTGATTCCATTTTCAATGTGTTTCCTTGACTCTGACGAAAGCAAAGCCAAATACTCACCCCTATATGGACGGGGAAGCAAAGTGCGGATTTTGGTAGGTCGGCATTTTCAATCAGGAATGTTGCCATTCGAAAGAGCGTCCAAAAAAACTTGGTTGGGACACATTTATTTTAGAAATTAGCGACCTAACCAGAAGTGCACTTTTTGGTGGGCCTACCCTACCCCCCTCAGGAGCAGTTCTATGGTTATAATACCACGGAAGGCACAAAACCTATCCCAAACTAGGTTTTCTTGTATGCTGATTCCATTTTCAATGTGTTTCCTTGACTCTGACGGAAGCAAAGTCAAATACTCACCTCTATATGGACGGGGAAGCAAAGTGCGGATTTTGGTAGGTCGCCATTTTCAATCGGGAATGTTGCCATTCGAAAGAGCGTCTAAAAGAACTTGGCTGGAACACATTTTTGCTATAAATTGTTGACCTAAGTATATAAGCAAGTATATAAGCAAATACTCGTTACATAGCATAAATAGCCTCTAAACACCCGAAAAACCTCTCCAAATATCATTTAAACCTTTTTCCTAACCCTAACACTTACCCTAACCCTAACCCTAACCCCATTTCAAACCCTAATTCTAAGTCAGAGGTCCTCCTCACACCACCAATTTTTTTGGTAGGTCAAAAGACCTCC
>NW_028146233.1:0-2500 GCF_977016875.1 Pavona decussata
CGCGTAACTATTTAGCAGGTTAAGGTCTCGTTCGTTAACGGAATTAACCAGACAAATCACTCCACCAACTAAGAACGGCCATGCACCACCACCCATAGAATCAAGAAAGAGCTCTCAATCTGTCAATCCTCACTATGTCTGGACCTGGTGAGTTTCCCCGTGTTGAGTCAAATTAAGCCGCAGGCTCCACTCCTGGTGGTGCCCTTCCGTCAATTCCTTTAAGTTTCAGCTTTGCAACCATACTTCCCCCGGAACCAAAAACTTTGGTTTCCCATAAGGTGCCAAAGGGGTCATCCAATAACACCCTCTGATCCCTAGTTGGCATCGTTTATGGTTAGAACTAGGACGGTATCTGATCGTCTTCGATCCTCTAACTTTCGTTCTTGATTAATGAAAACACTCTTGGCAAATGCTTTCGCAGTAGTTCGTCTTTCGTAAATCCAAGAATTTCACCTCTGACAACGAAATACGAATGCCCCCAATTGTCTCTCTTAATCATTACTTCGGTTCCAGAAACCAACAAAATAGAACCAAAGTCCTATTCCATTATTCCATGCTTACGTATTCAAGCGCTGGCTTGCTTTGAACACTCTAATTTTTTCAAAGTAAACGTCGCAGATCCTGAGCACACTCAGTTAAGAGCACACCCAGTCTTTGCGAGGAAGAACAGCCCGGCCAGTAACATACCTTGCGGCAGACCGGCCGAGCCATCCCGAAATCCAACTACGAGCTTTTTAACTGCAACAACTTTAATATACGCTATTGGAGCTGGAATTACCGCGGGTGCTGGCACCAGACTTGTCCTCCAATGGATCCTCGTTAAAGGATTTAAGTTGTACTCATTCCAATTACAAGACTTGTAAAAGCCCTGTATTGTTATTTCTTGTCACTACCTCCCTGAGTCAGGATTGGGTAATTTGCGCGCCTGCTGCCTTCCTTGGATGTGGTAGCCGTTTCTCAGGCTCCCTCTCCGGAATCGAACCCTAATTCTCCGTCACCCGTTGCAACCATGGTAAGCCACTACCTTACCATCGACAGTTGATAGGGCAGAAATTTGAATGAAACATCGCCAGCGCAAGGCCGTGCGATTCGATCAGTTACTATGAATCACCAAATGACCGGGCAGAACCCGCATTGGTTTTTAATCTAATAAATACATCCCTTCCAGAAGTCGGGACTTTTCGCATGTATTAGCTCTAGAATTACTACGGTTATCCAAGTAGTAATGGTACAATCAAATAAACGATAACTGATTTAATGAGCCATTCGCAGTTTCACAGTACAAGTGCTTATACTTAGACATGCATGGCTTAATCTTTGAGACAAGCATATGACTACTGGCAGGATCAACCAGGTAACTATCCACCGCAGGGAACAGAAGTTCCTTGCTAAGCGGCCCCCCTCCGCAGAGGGAGAGCAAGCTTTCTTAGATTTTGCCTCCACGGGGGGAACCCATGAGCCAAACGGACCACACGGTCCCTCGGTCAAGGGAAACCCCGTCTTGTTTGCCACGTCTTTCTCACAACTGGACCCGTGCACAGTTCAGGCATACCTGTCAGACTCGCCAAGCGAGCTGAAGGAAGGCAAGAAAAGTGCTTCTGCGAAGGAAAATATCCTCCTGCTCTTTTGTCTCTATCATTAGCCAAAGGCTAGCGTACACAACTTCCATCTACACTCTGCCTGCCACTACAGTGACAATGCTTTCGGGCATCATCTTTTCCCTCCTTCGAAAGGAAAGCTACAAGCCCAACTTTCCTTGCCCGTTAGTCAATTCTGCCCTCTATTTCTCCGCCTTGCCGCCGTGGAACATAAGGGACAGGGTTTACTAGCCAGCTCCTCTCGGAACCTTTGCGACCAACCTGCCCACACTATAACCCCCAAACGCTAATAAGGAGACTGCATGATATGGTAGACAGAAAATAAAAACGCGAAAAAAATGAAATTTTGAAAATCGAACCCACAACCAGCCAAATCGTTTGTAAGTCATGCCAAATGACTGGTGACATCTTAAAAACCCATTGAAGCCACAACATCCCATAATTTCACGCTTTTAAAGATTTGTCACTATACGCACTGTAAGTACCTCACTAATTCTCACCTCAGATTTTACGGGAACATGTTCAAATTTTAACACGCCTCTCAGCACGACCAATTACATTAAAATTCATCGCAAAAGTCAGAATTCTCCAATTTTTGAAAAATTCACTATATTCACTGTAAGTACCTCGCTAGACAGTGGAGACCTCAGATTTTACGGGAACATGATCAACTTTCGACACACCTCTCAGCACGAGCAGTTACATAGAAATCCATCAGGAAAGTCGTGCTGTGAAGAGGTCTTTCGACTAAGAAAAATGGTGGTGTGAGGAGGAGTCACCTAAATCAGAGAAAAATACTCTTATAGGAGACTGCTACGAAAGACATTTCTGAGTCCACTGGCCCTAGTCCCCTAATAAGTGTATTTCTGTTTGTTTTAAGAAGGTCCTCCTGACATCACCAA
>NW_028146234.1:7500-20799 GCF_977016875.1 Pavona decussata
TGGCTGATAAAAATCTTAATTCTCATGACCTGGGGGGTTGAATAGTCTTTGAAATTACAAGGAGAAATTGGATGTTCAACACTCTTAGGCCCTAATGAGGCTGAATCGTGACTGATTGCAGTAAACTCACTGCAGATTCAGGCATTTTGACAACCAGAGGGTTAAGTTTAATCCCAGCTGGCAAGTTGAATGTTTTAAGCTAGGCTGGGAGTTTGATTGAAACCGATCTAAAGCAAATCAAAAAATTCTGCACTGGGGATATATTTTAGAGTTGTTCAGCTTAAGTGTATCATGCAGCTGACAACAGAAGATTGATCTATTTTGAGAAAAGCAGACATTGATTGCAGTCTTGAACTGGCTCGAAATGTTCGACCCAGTCTCATATTGTCATCACGTCGTCGTCACCATCATTAATTTGGGTGTGTTTTCTTTTTTTTTTTTTTTTTTTTAAATTTATTTTTCTGTTATTTGCAAAGCCATCTGAATTTGTATTGCTCCAAAGTCTCAGTGTCACACTTATAAAAAGTCATTAATGAGAATCAGATTTGATGTTTTGCTTTGCTTGTGACTGTCTGCAGCCTGACAGATGTCAGCCTCTGACAAGGATTTATTTCTGTCAAGCCGTCAACTCAGCACTGACTGACTGGGGTGCATTCATGCCGCGAGAAGCAGGCCACCAGGGCTACGTGCCTTCTGGGTGAGATGGACCCACTGCTTGCATGATCAACTGGACTGGAAGGTTAGTTGAGTTCAGTAGTCAGTTTAAAAAGTTTGAAAGTTCTTAATGAACTGCATTCATGAGTGTTAGGGTTGATTATTATTATAATTATTAATAAGTTCTAAATTAATTGTGCCCACCGATGGAACCTCATGACCATTTTAAGTCTCGAATACATATATGTCCACTGATAAATTGAATCAAAGAACCAATTCTCCTCTCTTAATTGCCCCCACACTGTGGTTAGGGAGTGTTGGTTGTTTAAAAGATCAGAAAAAAAATCCACCTTGGCTGATAAAAATCTTAATTCTCATGACCTGGGGGGTTGAATAGTCTTTGAAATTACAAGGAGAAATTGGATGTTCAACACTCTTAGGCCCTAATGAGGCTGAATCGTGACTGATTGCAGTAAACTCACTGCAGATTCAGGCATTTTGACAACCAGAGGGTTAAGTTTAATCCCAGCTGGCAAGTTGAATGTTTTAAGCTAGGCTGGGAGTTTGATTGAAACCGATCTAAAGCAAATCAAAAAATTCTGCACTGGGGATATATTTTAGAGTTGTTCAGCTTAAGTGTATCATGCAGCTGACAACAGAAGATTGATCTATTTTGAGAAAAGCAGACATTGATTGCAGTCTTGAACTGGCTCGAAATGTTCGACCCAGTCTCATATTGTCATCACGTCGTCGTCACCATCATTAATTTGGGTGTGTTTTCTTTTTTTTTTTTTTTTTTTTTAAATTTATTTTTCTGTTATTTGCAAAGCCATCTGAATTTGTATTGCTCCAAAGTCTCAGTGTCACACTTATAAAAAGTCATTAATGAGAATCAGATTTGATGTTTTGCTTTGCTTGTGACTGTCTGCAGCCTGACAGATGTCAGCCTCTGACAAGGATTTATTTCTGTCAAGCCGTCAACTCAGCACTGACTGACTGGGGTGCATTCATGCCGCGAGAAGCAGGCCACCAGGGCTACGTGCCTTCTGGGTGAGATGGACCCACTGCTTGCATGATCAACTGGACTGGAAGGTTAGTTGAGTTCAGTAGTCAGTTTAAAAAGTTTGAAAGTTCTTAATGAACTGCATTCATGAGTGTTAGGGTTGATTATTATTATAATTATTAATAAGTTCTAAATTAATTGTGCCCACCGATGGAACCTCATGACCATTTTAAGTCTCGAATACATATATGTCCACTGATAAATTGAATCAAAGAACCAATTCTCCTCTCTTAATTGCCCCCACACTGTGGTTAGGGAGTGTTGGTTGTTTAAAAGATCAGAAAAAAAATCCACCTTGGCTGATAAAAATCTTAATTCTCATGACCTGGGGGGTTGAATAGTCTTTGAAATTACAAGGAGAAATTGGATGTTCAACACTCTTAGGCCCTAATGAGGCTGAATCGTGACTGATTGCAGTAAACTCACTGCAGATTCAGGCATTTTGACAACCAGAGGGTTAAGTTTAATCCCAGCTGGCAAGTTGAATGTTTTAAGCTAGGCTGGGAGTTTGATTGAAACCGATCTAAAGCAAATCAAAAAATTCTGCACTGGGGATATATTTTAGAGTTGTTCAGCTTAAGTGTATCATGCAGCTGACAACAGAAGATTGATCTATTTTGAGAAAAGCAGACATTGATTGCAGTCTTGAACTGGCTCGAAATGTTCGACCCAGTCTCATATTGTCATCACGTCGTCGTCACCATCATTAATTTGGGTGTGTTTTCTTTTTTTTTTTTTTTTTTTTAAATTTATTTTTCTGTTATTTGCAAAGCCATCTGAATTTGTATTGCTCCAAAGTCTCAGTGTCACACTTATAAAAAGTCATTAATGAGAATCAGATTTGATGTTTTGCTTTGCTTGTGACTGTCTGCAGCCTGACAGATGTCAGCCTCTGACAAGGATTTATTTCTGTCAAGCCGTCAACTCAGCACTGACTGACTGGGGTGCATTCATGCCGCGAGAAGCAGGCCACCAGGGCTACGTGCCTTCTGGGTGAGATGGACCCACTGCTTGCATGATCAACTGGACTGGAAGGTTAGTTGAGTTCAGTAGTCAGTTTAAAAAGTTTGAAAGTTCTTAATGAACTGCATTCATGAGTGTTAGGGTTGATTATTATTATAATTATTAATAAGTTCTAAATTAATTGTGCCCACCGATGGAACCTCATGACCATTTTAAGTCTCGAATACATATATGTCCACTGATAAATTGAATCAAAGAACCAATTCTCCTCTCTTAATTGCCCCCACACTGTGGTTAGGGAGTGTTGGTTGTTTAAAAGATCAGAAAAAAAATCCACCTTGGCTGATAAAAATCTTAATTCTCATGACCTGGGGGGTTGAATAGTCTTTGAAATTACAAGGAGAAATTGGATGTTCAACACTCTTAGGCCCTAATGAGGCTGAATCGTGACTGATTGCAGTAAACTCACTGCAGATTCAGGCATTTTGACAACCAGAGGGTTAAGTTTAATCCCAGCTGGCAAGTTGAATGTTTTAAGCTAGGCTGGGAGTTTGATTGAAACCGATCTAAAGCAAATCAAAAAATTCTGCACTGGGGATATATTTTAGAGTTGTTCAGCTTAAGTGTATCATGCAGCTGACAACAGAAGATTGATCTATTTTGAGAAAAGCAGACATTGATTGCAGTCTTGAACTGGCTCGAAATGTTCGACCCAGTCTCATATTGTCATCACGTCGTCGTCACCATCATTAATTTGGGTGTGTTTTCTTTTTTTTTTTTTTTTTTTTAAATTTATTTTTCTGTTATTTGCAAAGCCATCTGAATTTGTATTGCTCCAAAGTCTCAGTGTCACACTTATAAAAAGTCATTAATGAGAATCAGATTTGATGTTTTGCTTTGCTTGTGACTGTCTGCAGCCTGACAGATGTCAGCCTCTGACAAGGATTTATTTCTGTCAAGCCGTCAACTCAGCACTGACTGACTGGGGTGCATTCATGCCGCGAGAAGCAGGCCACCAGGGCTACGTGCCTTCTGGGTGAGATGGACCCACTGCTTGCATGATCAACTGGACTGGAAGGTTAGTTGAGTTCAGTAGTCAGTTTAAAAAGTTTGAAAGTTCTTAATGAACTGCATTCATGAGTGTTAGGGTTGATTATTATTATAATTATTAATAAGTTCTAAATTAATTGTGCCCACCGATGGAACCTCATGACCATTTTAAGTCTCGAATACATATATGTCCACTGATAAATTGAATCAAAGAACCAATTCTCCTCTCTTAATTGCCCCCACACTGTGGTTAGGGAGTGTTGGTTGTTTAAAAGATCAGAAAAAAAATCCACCTTGGCTGATAAAAATCTTAATTCTCATGACCTGGGGGGTTGAATAGTCTTTGAAATTACAAGGAGAAATTGGATGTTCAACACTCTTAGGCCCTAATGAGGCTGAATCGTGACTGATTGCAGTAAACTCACTGCAGATTCAGGCATTTTGACAACCAGAGGGTTAAGTTTAATCCCAGCTGGCAAGTTGAATGTTTTAAGCTAGGCTGGGAGTTTGATTGAAACCGATCTAAAGCAAATCAAAAAATTCTGCACTGGGGATATATTTTAGAGTTGTTCAGCTTAAGTGTATCATGCAGCTGACAACAGAAGATTGATCTATTTTGAGAAAAGCAGACATTGATTGCAGTCTTGAACTGGCTCGAAATGTTCGACCCAGTCTCATATTGTTATCACGTCGTCGTCACCATCATTAATTTGGGTGTGTTTTCTTTTTTTTTTTTTTTTTTTTAAATTTATTTTTCTGTTATTTGCAAAGCCATCTGAATTTGTATTGCTCCAAAGTCTCAGTGTCACACTTATAAAAAGTCATTAATGAGAATCAGATTTGATGTTTTGCTTTGCTTGTGACTGTCTGCAGCCTGACAGATGTCAGCCTCTGACAAGGATTTATTTCTGTCAAGCCGTCAACTCAGCACTGACTGACTGGGGTGCATTCATGCCGCGAGAAGCAGGCCACCAGGGCTACGTGCCTTCTGGGTGAGATGGACCCACTGCTTGCATGATCAACTGGACTGGAAGGTTAGTTGAGTTCAGTAGTCAGTTTAAAAAGTTTGAAAGTTCTTAATGAACTGCATTCATGAGTGTTAGGGTTGATTATTATTATAATTATTAATAAGTTCTAAATTAATTGTGCCCACCGATGGAACCTCATGACCATTTTAAGTCTCGAATACATATATGTCCACTGATAAATTGAATCAAAGAACCAATTCTCCTCTCTTAATTGCCCCCACACTGTGGTTAGGGAGTGTTGGTTGTTTAAAAGATCAGAAAAAAAATCCACCTTGGCTGATAAAAATCTTAATTCTCATGACCTGGGGGGTTGAATAGTCTTTGAAATTACAAGGAGAAATTGGATGTTCAACACTCTTAGGCCCTAATGAGGCTGAATCGTGACTGATTGCAGTAAACTCACTGCAGATTCAGGCATTTTGACAACCAGAGGGTTAAGTTTAATCCCAGCTGGCAAGTTGAATGTTTTAAGCTAGGCTGGGAGTTTGATTGAAACCGATCTAAAGCAAATCAAAAAATTCTGCACTGGGGATATATTTTAGAGTTGTTCAGCTTAAGTGTATCATGCAGCTGACAACAGAAGATTGATCTATTTTGAGAAAAGCAGACATTGATTGCAGTCTTGAACTGGCTCGAAATGTTCGACCCAGTCTCATATTGTCATCACGTCGTCGTCACCATCATTAATTTGGGTGTGTTTTCTTTTTTTTTTTTTTTTTTTAAATTTATTTTTCTGTTATTTGCAAAGCCATCTGAATTTGTATTGCTCCAAAGTCTCAGTGTCACACTTATAAAAAGTCATTAATGAGAATCAGATTTGATGTTTTGCTTTGCTTGTGACTGTCTGCAGCCTGACAGATGTCAGCCTCTGACAAGGATTTATTTCTGTCAAGCCGTCAACTCAGCACTGACTGACTGGGGTGCATTCATGCCGCGAGAAGCAGGCCACCAGGGCTACGTGCCTTCTGGGTGAGATGGACCCACTGCTTGCATGATCAACTGGACTGGAAGGTTAGTTGAGTTCAGTAGTCAGTTTAAAAAGTTTGAAAGTTCTTAATGAACTGCATTCATGAGTGTTAGGGTTGATTATTATTATAATTATTAATAAGTTCTAAATTAATTGTGCCCACCGATGGAACCTCATGACCATTTTAAGTCTCGAATACATATATGTCCACTGATAAATTGAATCAAAGAACCAATTCTCCTCTCTTAATTGCCCCCACACTGTGGTTAGGGAGTGTTGGTTGTTTAAAAGATCAGAAAAAAAATCCACCTTGGCTGATAAAAATCTTAATTCTCATGACCTGGGGGGTTGAATAGTCTTTGAAATTACAAGGAGAAATTGGATGTTCAACACTCTTAGGCCCTAATGAGGCTGAATCGTGACTGATTGCAGTAAACTCACTGCAGATTCAGGCATTTTGACAACCAGAGGGTTAAGTTTAATCCCAGCTGGCAAGTTGAATGTTTTAAGCTAGGCTGGGAGTTTGATTGAAACCGATCTAAAGCAAATCAAAAAATTCTGCACTGGGGATATATTTTAGAGTTGTTCAGCTTAAGTGTATCATGCAGCTGACAACAGAAGATTGATCTATTTTGAGAAAAGCAGACATTGATTGCAGTCTTGAACTGGCTCGAAATGTTCGACCCAGTCTCATATTGTCATCACGTCGTCGTCACCATCATTAATTTGGGTGTGTTTTCTTTTTTTTTTTTTTTTTTTTAAATTTATTTTTCTGTTATTTGCAAAGCCATCTGAATTTGTATTGCTCCAAAGTCTCAGTGTCACACTTATAAAAAGTCATTAATGAGAATCAGATTTGATGTTTTGCTTTGCTTGTGACTGTCTGCAGCCTGACAGATGTCAGCCTCTGACAAGGATTTATTTCTGTCAAGCCGTCAACTCAGCACTGACTGACTGGGGTGCATTCATGCCGCGAGAAGCAGGCCACCAGGGCTACGTGCCTTCTGGGTGAGATGGACCCACTGCTTGCATGATCAACTGGACTGGAAGGTTAGTTGAGTTCAGTAGTCAGTTTAAAAAGTTTGAAAGTTCTTAATGAACTGCATTCATGAGTGTTAGGGTTGATTATTATTATAATTATTAATAAGTTCTAAATTAATTGTGCCCACCGATGGAACCTCATGACCATTTTAAGTCTCGAATACATATATGTCCACTGATAAATTGAATCAAAGAACCAATTCTCCTCTCTTAATTGCCCCCACACTGTGGTTAGGGAGTGTTGGTTGTTTAAAAGATCAGAAAAAAAATCCACCTTGGCTGATAAAAATCTTAATTCTCATGACCTGGGGGGTTGAATAGTCTTTGAAATTACAAGGAGAAATTGGATGTTCAACACTCTTAGGCCCTAATGAGGCTGAATCGTGACTGATTGCAGTAAACTCACTGCAGATTCAGGCATTTTGACAACCAGAGGGTTAAGTTTAATCCCAGCTGGCAAGTTGAATGTTTTAAGCTAGGCTGGGAGTTTGATTGAAACCGATCTAAAGCAAATCAAAAAATTCTGCACTGGGGATATATTTTAGAGTTGTTCAGCTTAAGTGTATCATGCAGCTGACAACAGAAGATTGATCTATTTTGAGAAAAGCAGACATTGATTGCAGTCTTGAACTGGCTCGAAATGTTCGACCCAGTCTCATATTGTCATCACGTCGTCGTCACCATCATTAATTTGGGTGTGTTTTCTTTTTTTTTTTTTTTTTTTTAAATTTATTTTTCTGTTATTTGCAAAGCCATCTGAATTTGTATTGCTCCAAAGTCTCAGTGTCACACTTATAAAAAGTCATTAATGAGAATCAGATTTGATGTTTTGCTTTGCTTGTGACTGTCTGCAGCCTGACAGATGTCAGCCTCTGACAAGGATTTATTTCTGTCAAGCCGTCAACTCAGCACTGACTGACTGGGGTGCATTCATGCCGCGAGAAGCAGGCCACCAGGGCTACGTGCCTTCTGGGTGAGATGGACCCACTGCTTGCATGATCAACTGGACTGGAAGGTTAGTTGAGTTCAGTAGTCAGTTTAAAAAGTTTGAAAGTTCTTAATGAACTGCATTCATGAGTGTTAGGGTTGATTATTATTATAATTATTAATAAGTTCTAAATTAATTGTGCCCACCGATGGAACCTCATGACCATTTTAAGTCTCGAATACATATATGTCCACTGATAAATTGAATCAAAGAACCAATTCTCCTCTCTTAATTGCCCCCACACTGTGGTTAGGGAGTGTTGGTTGTTTAAAAGATCAGAAAAAAAATCCACCTTGGCTGATAAAAATCTTAATTCTCATGACCTGGGGGGTTGAATAGTCTTTGAAATTACAAGGAGAAATTGGATGTTCAACACTCTTAGGCCCTAATGAGGCTGAATCGTGACTGATTGCAGTAAACTCACTGCAGATTCAGGCATTTTGACAACCAGAGGGTTAAGTTTAATCCCAGCTGGCAAGTTGAATGTTTTAAGCTAGGCTGGGAGTTTGATTGAAACCGATCTAAAGCAAATCAAAAAATTCTGCACTGGGGATATATTTTAGAGTTGTTCAGCTTAAGTGTATCATGCAGCTGACAACAGAAGATTGATCTATTTTGAGAAAAGCAGACATTGATTGCAGTCTTGAACTGGCTCGAAATGTTCGACCCAGTCTCATATTGTCATCACGTCGTCGTCACCATCATTAATTTGGGTGTGTTTTCTTTTTTTTTTTTTTTTTTTTAAATTTATTTTTCTGTTATTTGCAAAGCCATCTGAATTTGTATTGCTCCAAAGTCTCAGTGTCACACTTATAAAAAGTCATTAATGAGAATCAGATTTGATGTTTTGCTTTGCTTGTGACTGTCTGCAGCCTGACAGATGTCAGCCTCTGACAAGGATTTATTTCTGTCAAGCCGTCAACTCAGCACTGACTGACTGGGGTGCATTCATGCCGCGAGAAGCAGGCCACCAGGGCTACGTGCCTTCTGGGTGAGATGGACCCACTGCTTGCATGATCAACTGGACTGGAAGGTTAGTTGAGTTCAGTAGTCAGTTTAAAAAGTTTGAAAGTTCTTAATGAACTGCATTCATGAGTGTTAGGGTTGATTATTATTATAATTATTAATAAGTTCTAAATTAATTGTGCCCACCGATGGAACCTCATGACCATTTTAAGTCTCGAATACATATATGTCCACTGATAAATTGAATCAAAGAACCAATTCTCCTCTCTTAATTGCCCCCACACTGTGGTTAGGGAGTGTTGGTTGTTTAAAAGATCAGAAAAAAAATCCACCTTGGCTGATAAAAATCTTAATTCTCATGACCTGGGGGGTTGAATAGTCTTTGAAATTACAAGGAGAAATTGGATGTTCAACACTCTTAGGCCCTAATGAGGCTGAATCGTGACTGATTGCAGTAAACTCACTGCAGATTCAGGCATTTTGACAACCAGAGGGTTAAGTTTAATCCCAGCTGGCAAGTTGAATGTTTTAAGCTAGGCTGGGAGTTTGATTGAAACCGATCTAAAGCAAATCAAAAAATTCTGCACTGGGGATATATTTTAGAGTTGTTCAGCTTAAGTGTATCATGCAGCTGACAACAGAAGATTGATCTATTTTGAGAAAAGCAGACATTGATTGCAGTCTTGAACTGGCTCGAAATGTTCGACCCAGTCTCATATTGTCATCACGTCGTCGTCACCATCATTAATTTGGGTGTGTTTTCTTTTTTTTTTTTTTTTTTTTAAATTTATTTTTCTGTTATTTGCAAAGCCATCTGAATTTGTATTGCTCCAAAGTCTCAGTGTCACACTTATAAAAAGTCATTAATGAGAATCAGATTTGATGTTTTGCTTTGCTTGTGACTGTCTGCAGCCTGACAGATGTCAGCCTCTGACAAGGATTTATTTCTGTCAAGCCGTCAACTCAGCACTGACTGACTGGGGTGCATTCATGCCGCGAGAAGCAGGCCACCAGGGCTACGTGCCTTCTGGGTGAGATGGACCCACTGCTTGCATGATCAACTGGACTGGAAGGTTAGTTGAGTTCAGTAGTCAGTTTAAAAAGTTTGAAAGTTCTTAATGAACTGCATTCATGAGTGTTAGGGTTGATTATTATTATAATTATTAATAAGTTCTAAATTAATTGTGCCCACCGATGGAACCTCATGACCATTTTAAGTCTCGAATACATATATGTCCACTGATAAATTGAATCAAAGAACCAATTCTCCTCTCTTAATTGCCCCCACACTGTGGTTAGGGAGTGTTGGTTGTTTAAAAGATCAGAAAAAAAATCCACCTTGGCTGATAAAAATCTTAATTCTCATGACCTGGGGGGTTGAATAGTCTTTGAAATTACAAGGAGAAATTGGATGTTCAACACTCTTAGGCCCTAATGAGGCTGAATCGTGACTGATTGCAGTAAACTCACTGCAGATTCAGGCATTTTGACAACCAGAGGGTTAAGTTTAATCCCAGCTGGCAAGTTGAATGTTTTAAGCTAGGCTGGGAGTTTGATTGAAACCGATCTAAAGCAAATCAAAAAATTCTGCACTGGGGATATATTTTAGAGTTGTTCAGCTTAAGTGTATCATGCAGCTGACAACAGAAGATTGATCTATTTTGAGAAAAGCAGACATTGATTGCAGTCTTGAACTGGCTCGAAATGTTCGACCCAGTCTCATATTGTCATCACGTCGTCGTCACCATCATTAATTTGGGTGTGTTTTCTTTTTTTTTTTTTTTTTTTTAAATTTATTTTTCTGTTATTTGCAAAGCCATCTGAATTTGTATTGCTCCAAAGTCTCAGTGTCACACTTATAAAAAGTCATTAATGAGAATCAGATTTGATGTTTTGCTTTGCTTGTGACTGTCTGCAGCCTGACAGATGTCAGCCTCTGACAAGGATTTATTTCTGTCAAGCCGTCAACTCAGCACTGACTGACTGGGGTGCATTCATGCCGCGAGAAGCAGGCCACCAGGGCTACGTGCCTTCTGGGTGAGATGGACCCACTGCTTGCATGATCAACTGGACTGGAAGGTTAGTTGAGTTCAGTAGTCAGTTTAAAAAGTTTGAAAGTTCTTAATGAACTGCATTCATGAGTGTTAGGGTTGATTATTATTATAATTATTAATAAGTTCTAAATTAATTGTGCCCACCGATGGAACCTCATGACCATTTTAAGTCTCGAATACATATATGTCCACTGATAAATTGAATCAAAGAACCAATTCTCCTCTCTTAATTGCCCCCACACTGTGGTTAGGGAGTGTTGGTTGTTTAAAAGATCAGAAAAAAAATCCACCTTGGCTGATAAAAATCTT
Organism: Pavona decussata; assembly: GCF_977016875.1. NCBI lineage: Eukaryota > Metazoa > Cnidaria > Anthozoa > Scleractinia > Agariciidae > Pavona > Pavona decussata. Next base: position 18,584 of record NW_028146234.1, read on the forward strand.
AATTCTCATGACCTGGGGGGTTGAATAGTCTTTGAAATTACAAGGAGAAATTGGATGTTCAACACTCTTAGGCCCTAATGAGGCTGAATCGTGACTGATTGCAGTAAACTCACTGCAGATTCAGGCATTTTGACAACCAGAGGGTTAAGTTTAATCCCAGCTGGCAAGTTGAATGTTTTAAGCTAGGCTGGGAGTTTGATTGAAACCGATCTAAAGCAAATCAAAAAATTCTGCACTGGGGATATATTTTAGAGTTGTTCAGCTTAAGTGTATCATGCAGCTGACAACAGAAGATTGATCTATTTTGAGAAAAGCAGACATTGATTGCAGTCTTGAACTGGCTCGAAATGTTCGACCCAGTCTCATATTGTCATCACGTCGTCGTCACCATCATTAATTTGGGTGTGTTTTCTTTTTTTTTTTTTTTTTTTTAAATTTATTTTTCTGTTATTTGCAAAGCCATCTGAATTTGTATTGCTCCAAAGTCTCAGTGTCACACTTATAAAAAGTCATTAATGAGAATCAGATTTGATGTTTTGCTTTGCTTGTGACTGTCTGCAGCCTGACAGATGTCAGCCTCTGACAAGGATTTATTTCTGTCAAGCCGTCAACTCAGCACTGACTGACTGGGGTGCATTCATGCCGCGAGAAGCAGGCCACCAGGGCTACGTGCCTTCTGGGTGAGATGGACCCACTGCTTGCATGATCAACTGGACTGGAAGGTTAGTTGAGTTCAGTAGTCAGTTTAAAAAGTTTGAAAGTTCTTAATGAACTGCATTCATGAGTGTTAGGGTTGATTATTATTATAATTATTAATAAGTTCTAAATTAATTGTGCCCACCGATGGAACCTCATGACCATTTTAAGTCTCGAATACATATATGTCCACTGATAAATTGAATCAAAGAACCAATTCTCCTCTCTTAATTGCCCCCACACTGTGGTTAGGGAGTGTTGGTTGTTTAAAAGATCAGAAAAAAATCCACCTTGGCTGATAAAAATCTTAATTCTCATGACCTGGGGGGTTGAATAGTCTTTGAAATTACAAGGAGAAATTGGATGTTCAACACTCTTAGGCCCTAATGAGGCTGAATCGTGACTGATTGCAGTAAACTCACTGCAGATTCAGGCATTTTGACAACCAGAGGGTTAAGTTTAATCCCAGCTGGCAAGTTGAATGTTTTAAGCTAGGCTGGGAGTTTGATTGAAACCGATCTAAAGCAAATCAAAAAATTCTGCACTGGGGATATATTTTAGAGTTGTTCAGCTTAAGTGTATCATGCAGCTGACAACAGAAGATTGATCTATTTTGAGAAAAGCAGACATTGATTGCAGTCTTGAACTGGCTCGAAATGTTCGACCCAGTCTCATATTGTCATCACGTCGTCGTCACCATCATTAATTTGGGTGTGTTTTCTTTTTTTTTTTTTTTTTTTAAATTTATTTTTCTGTTATTTGCAAAGCCATCTGAATTTGTATTGCTCCAAAGTCTCAGTGTCACACTTATAAAAAGTCATTAATGAGAATCAGATTTGATGTTTTGCTTTGCTTGTGACTGTCTGCAGCCTGACAGATGTCAGCCTCTGACAAGGATTTATTTCTGTCAAGCCGTCAACTCAGCACTGACTGACTGGGGTGCATTCATGCCGCGAGAAGCAGGCCACCAGGGCTACGTGCCTTCTGGGTGAGATGGACCCACTGCTTGCATGATCAACTGGACTGGAAGGTTAGTTGAGTTCAGTAGTCAGTTTAAAAAGTTTGAAAGTTCTTAATGAACTGCATTCATGAGTGTTAGGGTTGATTATTATTATAATTATTAATAAGTTCTAAATTAATTGTGCCCACCGATGGAACCTCATGACCATTTTAAGTCTCGAATACATATATGTCCACTGATAAATTGAATCAAAGAACCAATTCTCCTCTCTTAATTGCCCCCACACTGTGGTTAGGGAGTGTTGGTTGTTTAAAAGATCAGAAAAAAAATCCACCTTGGCTGATAAAAATCTTAATTCTCATGACCTGGGGGGTTGAATAGTCTTTGAAATTACAAGGAGAAATTGGATGTTCAACACTCTTAGGCCCTAATGAGGCTGAATCGTGACTGATTGCAGTAAACTCACTGCAGATTCAGGCATTTTGACAACCAGAGGGTTAAGTTTAATCCCAGCTGGCAAGTTGAATGTTTTAAGCTAGGCTGGGAGTTTGATTGAAAC
>NW_028146235.1:0-12513 GCF_977016875.1 Pavona decussata
GTAGCATGCACCTGCCATGTAGACACATATTTGCTGTTCGTAAACATAGGCAGGTATCCCTCTTCAGCAGCTTTGGTGTGGATCCTAGGTGGACTAGAGCGTACATGCGGGATAAATATTCCAGCAGAAAGGAAGGTGTCGCGTGTGCTTCATCAAGTGGGGTATGTTTACCGCTACATGTTAGTGTGCCTAGTATCACAGTTGCCATATAAGTTACATGGTACATACATGATACTGCATATTACAGTGATTGCATGGGTATGGGATGCCTAATGTATATTAAAATAGACGAGACAACTCTCTACATTTTTGCACTGACATGATCTCATGCAGGTTACTACTATTGTGAATCAGGTGGAGCAGTCGGCCACACTGTCACAACACCAGAAATTCCATAAAGCAGTAAAGGTGGCCCAAGAAATTGGATCTCTAGCATCTGAGGTTGGAATGGCTGAATTTAGAAGGCGATATGATGTTTTGAAGACCTTGAGAAATGCTTGGATGAATGGAAAAGAAGTGCTAGTCTGTGTACCAGATGAAGGTACATGTGCATGTACATGTGCTTTGTAATAATTAACGGGGAGGGGGTACTTGCTCGGTCAAGGATTTCATTTGTCCGTCCCAAATTTAGTCACATTGACCTTGCTTCCTCAAATTACAATTTCTGGATTAATTAAACACAGATATCCAATCACCTAGTTCTTTGGTTTTTTTTTTGTAAATCACATAGAAGATGACAGCACCCCTGAGAAGTGCTCAGATCCTCCTACAGATGCTCATAAACAACTATGTTAGTCAATTCCATACATGTCTATACATTATGTGTAATTAAGGTGTTTACCCTTAGTGGGAGATCAAACCTCTTGCAAACAAACCTCGAAAGACAGTGCACACGAAAGTGGTACATCTACAACCTCAGGTGTGTAAATTATGTTTATAGTACATGTAAGTGTGTGCATGCTCTATTTAGAATAAACACACACATACGTGCATTTAGACTTGGAGAATCTTAAGGCTCCTCCTATCATGAAGAAACGTGGACGGCCTAAGGGAGCTGAGAAAACAGTGATTGGCTTACCAAGGTGCAAGAAATTTAAAGGAGAACAAATCAGGAAGCCAGTAGCATTTCTAAGGAAAACCACCGCAAATAGGGAAGAAGGTTAGTGTGTAGCTATACTGTACATAATTTGCTGTATCTCATTTACAATGCTTGCTTTCCTAGTTATGCTGTCATGGTTTGTTGATCACCAAGTGAAGGAGGCTGTACTGGCACGAAAAAGGCTGGTAGAGGAGGAAGATGTGGAGATAAGACCCGAAAGAATTCCATCTTCGTGTCTCAAAGAAGACGTATGCGTTCAAAGTGTTCAGAAATATTTCTCAAAAGATGCATGGTCCGCTTTGACAAATGTCTTAGATGTGCTTCGGAGCAATTGTGTGTGGTACTGTGGAGTATGTGCCAAGGAAATAGATGACGAAACAGAAGACTCCATCAAATGTGACTCATGTCTAACTTGGTTCCATTTCCAGTGTGCCTGCATTAAAAAATGTCCTAAGGTCAAAGAGTGGTTCTGTCGGCACTGTCGTGCATCAGCTAGCTAGTCTGTGTTTCTCGGTATATAGGCCCAGAATATTGTTCGATTGTTTCTCGAGTTCTTTGTGTACTAAGAATTTGTTGTGATTAAAGATGTGTTGTCATTTGAATTGATTGTGCCAAAACAGTTGACTGACCAAGTGGTGTGTAAGTAGGTCACATGCACAAACAGCTTCCAAGTTTCTCATTGATGTTGGACTCGAACGTAGTCCAGCTGGCTCGTGTGAAGGATCTGGCCCGCGAGACTACACTGGACTAGATTTAGAGCTAGCCGTACATTGTTGGGTTTGAAAGTACATTAGATCTAGCCATCCTCAGTTACACAATCCGGCACTGTCTACTTCCCGGGTCCTTGGCATCGCAAGCCACACTCCGCGAGATAGAGGGTGTGGCTTGCGAGACTACATGTTCGTAGGCATCTTCGTCGCTTCTGGAGTCAGTGCAAGTACTAGTGTGACGGTCAAAGGTTGTGCGCATGCTCGGTGCTGCCTGCCGGACGGATAGGCATGCTGGAGGCTTACGGTTACCGGACGGATAGCCACTTCGTTTAATATTTAGCTTTACACTAGCTAGCTAAGCTAGCTATAGTGCCATCGCCCTTCGGATAGCATGCATAATAGTAGCTAATTAGCTAATAATAGCTAGCTTACTATACGCCATAATGAGAATATCAATCTAGTAGCTATGTGCTCTGAATGTTGCCATAGAGCCACCGAGGTCTGTGTAGCTATACCAAGAATTCTTCGATGCCCTACAGACGGCTCCATAAAGTTCCTGCAGATAGTTAGGTAGCTAGCTACGTAGCCGTTATAGCTAGGCTGTAGCTAGCTACCATGGCTGCGAGGTCTGTGTGCCGAAGATCCTTCGCCGCCACACGGGCAGCTCGTAACCTCTTACAGCTATGTTAGCGTCAGACTGTAGCATGGCTGCATGCGCCAACGACACCTGTGTGCCAAGGACCGTTCGCCGCCCTACGCCACGGGCGGCTCATAACCTACTGCAGCTGCCTAGCCGTCAGACTGCAGCATGGCTGCGTGCGCAATTTTTTTATTACCTCGCAATGTTATATTACTTAAATGATAGCGCGACGCACTCTTTTAAGTCTTTATACTTCCGGTCGGATCGCGTTTGCGTTTGCGTTCCTACAGTGTGTGCCTTCAAAAGAACAAGTCGTGTGCTTCCAACTTTGAATTATTGCTCCCCACCACATATAGCTGTATGGCACCAGCTAAGCTGCCTTGAGCGTATTACATAGTGTGACCAAATGTAGTCCGAAGCTTCAAAGCAAGACTAATGTATTTAATTTTGTCGCCACAAAACCACACACAGGTAGCTACAGTTTATTGGGAACTCAGTTATTATGGCAACATACAGGTAGTGTAACAGAGTTAAACTGAACTTTTTGACTTGAGCTCATTACTGTGTATCGATTATGTCATTGATTGTCCGTATGTTATATATGTATTGTAAGTAGTTCGCATGTGCAGAAATATATTGCTAATCAAAAACCATGAAAGGGCGACGATACAGTGGAGATCCTCGCCTAGACAATCCTGCTCGATTGATCTTGAAGAAGACTCTAAATTGACTCAGGGCGAGTGGAGCTAACAAGATAGGACTCCATTTTGACTGCGACCAAGCGAAAGGAGAATGCCTATACCTTGTGTTCACAAGGTGATAAACTCTAGAGTAGTGACATAGAAACTATCCAGCCTAACGTCTAGAGGATCTGTGAATGAATACCTATCGTCTGCATGCATAGCTACACAAAGCGAGAGAAAAATGTAGGAAGCAGAAGTAGATGGGTAACGTGCGGGGGGAAGAATACGGTGATCTCGATGACTCTGCTCCCGAGGAAAGCTCCTCCCTCTTATTAATTCGTGCAGATTAATGTTCGCCCACTTGAAACTCATTGCAGACAGTCTGGAGCTACCAACTGCTGGCTCCAGCGATGATCACTTATTGAAGGCAAACTTCAAGAATGCCGTGATATCCACAATATATAACCTGATTGGCCTTGTTTCCAGGGCAACCACACGTATTTATGAGCCACAATTACTTCCTGGAGGGCGAATTCCTCATAATATACTTCCCACTGGCTGTCTATACATACGGTGAAAATTATGTAACCTTCCCACTGTAATACATTTGTACTGTCTATACTGTGTCCAAGTGTCACACGGCCCCACTGTCCTACTGTCCCACTGTAGCTACCGTGTGAAGGGCTGGCTGGCGAGACTATGTAGCTACTACTTTACTCTCAACTGTCTCGCTGGCTTCCTGTCCAACAGTTTTACTCTCACATAGCTGGCTTACCATCCAATTATTAATTTATCATACAAAAGCTGAAAGGGAAGGGCGCTTGTAGGTTGTCTAGTAGCTAGCTAGCTAGGCTACAGCTACGAGCAGTGAGCAAATATTATCATTGACAAGTGATGACCGCGCCTTCAGCTTAAATGGAGGGCGGAGTAGATATCTACTGGTAATGGTCGACAGTCAGTCAAAGCTAAGGTAAGAGCGAGAGAGAGCGAGCGAGCGATAGCCTCGCACCCAGGCGCTAGAAGAACATGGGTGCGAGGCTAGAGTGAGCGAGTGCGAGAAGTTGAAGCGGCACTCATACTCATGAAGAGAAAATGGTTACTAAGCTAGCTAAGGCTAAGCAAAGATGCTTGTTGCTAAGCAGCGAAGCTGGCTTGGAAGAGTAAAACCGTCCAATCAGGTTTTTGTTACATACCGTAATTCGCGAAAATTTCACAATGATAAAATTCGTACTTTAAATATTCGCAGTTTTTTAATTTCGTAGACTGTCACACATGACTACGAAAATTTCTGGAGTTCGAAGTTCACCCGTTGTAGCGACCGAGCAAAAAAGCTGTGAAGATGGACGTCTACGAACGAAGCTGTTGTGTGCGTGGATATCATGTGTACAGGATCATTTGGGAGGCTACAGTAGGTGAAGAGCTTGAGTGCGTGAGAGATCCAAGAAATGAAAAAGACAGATATGCGGTAGCCGTTGTGAACGGAGGTAGCGTCATAGGGCACTTGCCCTGAAAGATGTCAAAGCTGTGCTCGTTGATCCTAAGAAGAGGAGGCAGTATACACTGTACAGTAACTGGAGGGAGAAGATTCTCTGCTGATCTTCCTCAAGGAGGCCTGGAAATATCATGCAGTCTAAAGTTTAAAGCCTGCCAAAAGGAAATTCAAAAGCTGAAGCGCTGTATTAAGAACTAAACTCTTACATGATCGATTGCATTGTCCGTGTCAATACTATTGTTACAAGCACTATCATACTCTTTTGAGTCTGTTTTTATGAAGAGAGGGGCAATATACGCTGTATATAGTATAATATTATAGCTGGAGAGAGAAGAGTCTCTGCTGATCTTCAAGGAGGCCTGGAAATACCGTGCATTCTAAAGTTAAAGCATGCCCAAAAATTGAAGCACATTAAAGAAGTAAACTGTCCTATACACATGAACATACAGTGTTAGTGCCTTTCAAATGCATAGTCCACATCAATACTACTGTTCTCAGTCACTATCGTACTCTTCCGAGTCGACAAAGGTTGCTCCATATTCAGATCCGGGTTCCTGTTGTGGCTTGTCTTCTTTGTCCAGTGCAGAAGGTATTCCAGACTTGACGAAGCCGTTAACGACAATCTGGGGATTACTGGTAATGTATTCAAACATTTCAACCAACCATTTGGCTCCTAGTTCCTTCAGCAATGGTAGGCTCAAATCGATCGGCTGTAGCTCTACTGAATCGATATCTCTCCCATGCAGCTGCTGAAGAACTTGCTTTGCATACCACTCTTGGAATTTCTGCTGAAGGAAATCCTTGGCTGGTTTATTCACCGACAAGTCCATGGGTTGCAGGCGGTCGGTGGTATTTGCAGGTAGCAGACAAACGTGGATGTTGTGCTCATCCAAAAGCTGATTGACGGCAGTAGTCACCTGTCCTTTAAAATTGTCCATGATGACTACGGCAGGGGTTTCATCCCCAAAATCTTCACGTTTGCGGTCGACGTAGGGAATAATGATCCAACGGATATACTCGAGCATTGTCTCTTCGTTTGACCAGTGCTTTGGGGAGTGTGTTATGTGTCAGTCACTTGGGAACTGGAAGTGAGGATGGCATCTCGGAGTCTTGCCCTGATAAATGACTTGGATCGGCAAGAACTCCCCGACGAGTGACCCACAAAAAACAGCTGTTATGAGGCGTTTGTCGTTCACTCCAGTGACTTCAACACGTTTTGAGCCACACTCATCCATGGTCCAACCAGACGAAGGGACCTACTTGATTCCTGTCTGATCCCAATTGAGGATCATTTCCGGTGGGATTTCCTCCATTGAAACTGTGTCAGACACATCATCTAGAAAGCTTTGTTTCAACTCATCGAAGTTGTCAAGAGTATGCTTGCTTTTGGCAGTAGTAGCCTTTCTCTTCACAAAGTTCATCCGGTTCAGTAGTGAGTAAGCCCAGGTCGAGTTGAGCTGTATATGCCCGCCATACTCCAGCAGTTTCAGTTTGTCAGTGGATAGCAGAATACCTCTAGCTGCAGCTATGGCAATCCTGCTTGACACGACACCACCTCCATCCCGTACTCTCCTTAGGTAGGCTTGAACTTTCTGGTCAAGTTCCTCACCCAGCAGAACAGGTCTACCTCGCTTGTTGACCGGTAGTACAGTAACGTCTCCCTCATCTTCGGCTCTCCTCTTCTCGACACCTTTCAGATATGCCTTCTTGATCGAATGTGCAGTAGTTTCACTCACATTCATACCAAGCTTCCTCGAAAAATGTCTTGATGTGGCTGCAACACCATGCAGGGAGCAATACTTACCTATCTCGGCACAAAGAGCAGGAGTGTACCTACAAGGACAGCAAACCTCTTGATGTCATATTTATAAATGGTACTTGTTCACTTACTACTAGCTATAGCTGTGTAAGGTTTACAACTCTTAGAGCACTATTTAACTAAATGAAATTTATACTTACTTGACATAAGGACCACGTTTCTTCTCGTTGGTGCTTTTCATCACCTGCTCCACTTCCCTGTTCGCTTCTGCAATTGCAACAGTACAAAGTGTCGGAAAAGAGCCATGGCAGCTATAAAGAACCTGAGCGTGACACTTCTCTGTTCTGACTGAGCACGAGCTTGAACCCAACGTGTAAAAATTTGTACCGTAGTAAAAAATATCCGTGCGGAAAATGTTTTGCATTATTAAATATTCGATGTAGCGAATGTTTCGCAATTTTTAATTTCGTAGTCTCACATGCCTACGAAATTTAAACGACTACGAAAATTTCGCGAATTACGGTATCTCCAATGGAAACGCACAGCGCCGTCAACACAGGCCATATAACACTTATCAACTGGCTGTCAAGGAATTATGGCAACGTAAATAAACCTCGGCCCTCGGGACTCGGTTACTTTACTGCCATAATTCCTTGACTCCCAGTTGATAACTATTACATACAAGTAGCTAGTTGTGGACTAGACGCCATCCTTTTCGCTGAAACTATCGACATGTGTTTCACGAATCAGCTGCCATATTAACCGGTGACAGAGATGGGAGAAGATCTTATGCTTATAGTCTATAAGCATAAGATCTTCTCCCATCTCTATAATATAGACTCACCGAAGTTGAGCAATAGAATGAAGAGCTGCTAGTGGAGTTGACGGACACTAGAGAGCGACACACAGGAGAAAACTCACAGAGGAGATGGCCTCTACCTCTACCGCTGATGAAGTCTGTAAGTTAAAAGATGAGATGAAACAAGAGAGAAAGAAAGCTAAATGTGCATGGCGCATGAATTGTGCTCAGGTTGCTGAGCAAGAGAGTCTGTTGGCAAAGAGAAAGGATAAGATAATTGTATTAACTGAGAAACTGATGCATAGTGCCCCTCCAAGGTCTCACTCTCGTGGGTCTGAATCAGATCCAGTTGTTTATGGTGATAGCCCTCCAATTGTACACGTGGAGCCTCTGAAATGGCGTGGCAAGTGCCACCAGTAGACATGTTCACTGGTGAAAATGCGGAAGTGAGATTTGAGGATAGGTTACCATCTTTGCAGCAAGCCGCTAATTGGGATGGCTGCAGACGAACAACTCATCCAGCTAGCGGGGCATCTGCGTGGTCGTGCATAGCAGGAATGACTCCTCCTAGAGGAAGAAGAAAAAGCCACATTTGCCACAGCGATAAAAACGCTAAAAGAAGCATTAGGTCCAGGCAGTAAAATACTTGCAGCGCAAGACTACTTTCGGCACACTGAGCAAGAAGACACAGAATCAGTGTCATCTTTTGTTAGGAGGCTCGAACGCACTTTTTGAGTAGCGTATGGTGCTGATAATCTAAGTTCATAGACGAGTGAATAGCCCTAACGTTTCTGGTGTTCTGACTTACAAAGAGCTAGTAATGGCCGCAAGGAATGCGGAGAGGAAGCAGTCTGAGCTTAAAAAACAAAAGCAGTACCAAAACCCGCCAATAGCAACGAGCAATAGCACTGGCGCCAACTAAGACAAGCCAAGCTAGTGCTAGCACTGGTTTATTCAAACCTCCAATCTTGGGACATAGTTTCAAGTTTTGTGATTTTTTCCACAAGCGAGGGCATTGGAAACGCGACTGCCGCCAACGAATTATGTCAGAGAGCACTGGCAGTAGCGTACACTGGTAAATTTCCTAATCCCGCTAATAAAGTTGACAGTTCAAACCTCATTTCCCACTACTGAAGCAGAGTCTAGGGTACATGATCCTATGTCATTGCTGTATTCGTCTTCTGATGAGGGTGACGGCATTCGTGCCGTCTGGGTCTGAGATAAAGGTAGTCATCCTCATTATGCTGAAGTATTAGTACAGGGCGTATGTTACCAAGGAATTATCGATAGTGGAGCCGATATAACCATCATGAGAGCTTGCCTGTTCCAGAAAGTTGCTGCCGCCAATAAGATAAAGAAGGAGATTTCCACAAAGTGGACGAAGTTTCGCACACTTACGACCAGAGACCCTTTGCTCTCCATGGATGCCTCAATCTGGATGTAGAGTTTGGTGACAAGACCATCGTGACTCGTGTCTATGTCAAAACGGATGCACAGGATGAGCTACTAGCTATTCTCAGAAGGAGTGTGTAGACAACTTGGGATCATTTTGTACCATCCAGACGTGAAGGTGAGTGGTAGCCTGTAGCACAAAGCCGATGGAGAAGAGCAACCAGCTTCCATTTCCCACCATAAGATTGCCCTCTTACAGTCAGTACTAGTACCAGCCTGGCATAGTGCAGTTGTGCCTGTGCAGTTCATAGGAGGAAGTCGGCCGATGCTGATGGAGCACAATGCACATGGTGAGGAGTCCACAGAAGATGGCATCACTCACCTGTGATTATCTAACTCCTCTGGATTCACCAGCCTTCTTAGTAAAAGTGCTATTGTTGGTGAGGTAGTTGAAGCAACTGTTGTTCCTCCTTCACAAGAAAGAAGATTTCATAGCAACTAACCCTGTCCTAGACGTCAAGAAGATCTCGACAATGTCTAATGTTGAGAGAAAGAGAGGATATTTGAAACACTAGAAGAGCCTGATCTCCCAGAGCCTGAGAAGAAGCTACTATGCAGCTTCCTAGCTGAGAAGCACCTTGCGTTCAGCCTTGATAAGGGAGAACGTGGCGAGACTGACCTGATTCAAATGGAGAACGACACAGATGATTCTGCTCCAAAGAAGCAACCAGTAAGAAGGATGCCCTACGCAGCTCAAAGTGAAATTGCACGTCAACTGAAAGATATGCAGGAGAACGGAGTCATCCAAGCTTCAAAGTCTCCTTGGTCGAGTCCAGTAGTACTTGTCCAAAAGAATGATGGTTCACTCAGATTCTGCGTAGACTACCGTGAGTTGAATTCAGTCACTAAACCAGATACTTTCCCATTACCGAGAGTGGACGATTTCTTAAACCAGTTGGGGAGAGCCAAGTATTTTTCGACGCTTGATCTTGCGTCAGGCTTTTGGCAAATACGGATGCACCCCCAGTCTCAAGAGAAGACAGCATTCTCGACTCCACAAGGGCTGTACGAATTTCGGGTCATGCCCTTTGGTCTACTCCCAGTGTGTTTCAGAGATTGATCCTCATCTCATGGGTCTGAACCCGGACTCTGGGCCGAGCTATGTTGCCGCCTATATTGACGACATCCTTGTCTTTTCTGATACTCTCGACGATCACCTAAACCACTTGTGCCCGGTTCTGGAACGGCTCAAAGAAGTCAACTTAAAGCTCCAAGTGCCGCTTTGCACGGAAGGCAGTTGAGTACCTAGGTTACTTCAGAAGGTCTTAAGGCAAACGCCGCCTTGGTTAGTGCTAAGCTAGCCTCGAAACAAGGCTCTCAGAGGGAGAGGCGAAAAGAAAGCCTGGTACAGACCGTTTGCGCATGCACTTAATTTACCAACAATCTAGTATTTTAGTATATTACTGAGATATTCTCCGTACATTTAAGGCTGATGACGTCACATAAATCGCAAAATAATAGGTATACAAAATATCACCCACATTGCACACCGATGCCTGCATGGTATAGCTAGCTCGATAGACTGAAGCACTCATAACTCTTCGATCATGCACTAGTGTACAAACTAAACGATTCTATAGCTATGCTAGATCGAGGGGGTAATCCCAGAGTACCAGCATAGAATTGTTGCCACAGAGGAAGTTGATGTCGAAGACAGCACCCTTAACGCGTAATAATTTCTGATGCTAAAAAATGCAACAGGAGGTCAGCGTGAATATGAATAGCAATGAGCTAATACAAGCACGTAACCATGAACGAAGAATTAAGTTAAATAAATAAGTAAAAATTAAGTGATAGAACACTTAAAGGTATTTAAAGTCAACAGATAGTCATTATTAATACACAAATTATTCCAAATACAAATGGTATGTGGATAAAATGAAAAATGAAACTGTGTAGAATGAGTATTTATTGTTGCAATTGGATTGGGTTACTGCGTCTGCTGTAAGTGATAGGCTTCTGGAACACTGGGGCAGATTGGCAGTCTGTTAGACGATGAACAATCTTATAAAGATGGCACAGCTTTGCTACTTTACGTCTCTCAGAAAGCGTGGGTACAGATGTGTGGAATTAAACAAGTCTGGGTAGGCAGAAGACCACTCTTTAGTGCAGACACACATGGAAAACTTTTGACATTTTTCCAGTAACTCCACATCTTTGGCGAAATAGGGATCCCACAACTGAGGGGAATATTCAAGATGTGGGCAGATGAAGGCTTTGATAGCCTCAGCATCACTTCAAGTCTTCAGTGGTGAAACGTCTGTAAAATATGCCAATTAGTTTCCGTACTTTGGAATATGTTTTGACCATGTTAGATAAGATGACAATAGAACACCAATGGAGTCCACTTGACATAATGGTGAGTTTTTTTTAATGTATAGTGCTGGTGGAGTGATGGAATTGTTTCGTTTGCGAGATAAAAGGATGTTACAGCATTTGTTAGGATGCAGTCTTAAGTGTTTCTCAGATTCAATGAATGCAGAGATTGCAGTTATGTCAGCCTGAAGCACAGTGTTGGTGCAGTCTTCCTTGTTCGATTTGAAGATGGTAAGAGTTAGTATCACCAGTCTCTTCAAGAGCTGGTACCCAGACTTAGAGCCTGGCGAGCAAGACTAGGAAAGAGCTATAGTCTTGTCTCCAGCCCATGTACGAAGGGGAGCGAGTATACGTACAGCTAGCCTCTACGAAAGACCATGCCACACATTTGGCATGCAACGTCATAAGCGACAAATGTTTGAATTAATTAAGCGTATGCCTAACGGTCTGTATCAGGCTCTCTTTTTTCCCCTCCTCGAGAGCCTGGGTGCGAGCTTAGTGCTGTGCAAGAGTTTCCTGTTCTCTCCTCTGTGCTTGCTTAAGGAGCTAAGTTAATTCCTTGGACTTGCTTCATTATATACCAAAGGTTCATCCCTAAGTTTGCTAGCATAGCGCAACCTCTATATACACTGCTTGACTTGCAAGGGTATCTCCTTCGTGTGGACAGAAGCTGCTGTCTCTGCATTTGCAGAGCTTACGGAGAGATTGACTACCTTTCCAGTCCTTGCTTACTCTTTGATTGATCGAGATATCATCCTCCAAAGTGATGCCTCTATAAGTGGGCTTGGTGCAGTACTGGCGCAAATCCAGTCTGACGGCAGAGTATATCCAATTGCTTACGCCAGTATATCGCTGTCTCCACCGGAGAAAAACTACGGTGTGACAAAGTTGGAAACGCTGGCAGTAGTTTGGGCCATGTCCCATTTTCATTATTATTTGTATGGACACAATGTGAAAGTCTATACTGACCATATCGCTGTCCGAGCAGTTCTGGGTGCACCAAACCCGACAGGGAAACATGCCCAGTGGTGGACAAGAGTGTATAGGAAGGGAGTGAACAAAGTTCAGATTGTCTACCGAGCTGGCAACGACAATAAAAGTGCCGATGCTCTATCTCGAGCCCCTCGGAGCCTAACTACACCACCAAGACCATTCAGAAGAGACTGTACAAGTTTCAACAGTATCTGTAAAGGAAGTTGACGAGTTCAGTGAATTGCAAAGAGAACCTCACTGCGATCTCTTGAACTTTCCCAATTCATTTGTTAAAGAACAGCAAAAGATAAGACACTAAACGAAATATTAAAGTACAAGAAAGATGGTACTCTTCCAAGGGATCGTAAGCGAGCTCACACCATTGTAACTCAGGACAGTGGATTCACAGTTGAGAATGGCATATTGTACTATCCGGATACTAAACAGAATGGCAGAAAACAGCTGCTGTCCCCCAGTACCTTCGAGAAAAAGTGATGAGAGACTCATAGAGGTCCTTTCTCTTCCCACTTCTCGGGACAAAATCCTACCAGTTGTTATCTTGTGTGTGACAGTGGTGGTGGAAGGGAATGT